>NW_008343842.1:1225739-1314154 GCF_000622305.1 Nannospalax galili | reverse complement strand
TCATTACAACAGCATTGACATATTCAATAACAATTTTCTGAGCTAGGCCACATTTCTTACAAAATTGGCTGTAGATTTTTAGGTTTACAGTTGAATTAATACAGTTATACAGTATTGAACTCAGTATAAACCCTGTAAGGCGTAAAATTGAATGAGTTTTTACCCTTTAAAGAAGATCTCCATTTCATTTTAAGATACATGTGGCTTTTTATGTAGGTGCTAGGGATTGAACTGGAGTCCTCCTGCTTGGGAGCTGAGCCATCTCCCCAGCCCAAGATCTTACGTTCTTAAAGGAAAATAATTGCTGTATCAGAACTTCGTACTGTTAGATTGTTTAAGTCAAATCTGTGCCTTATACCCTGCACTGACTAGTTTTCCTTTCTCCATCAGTGCTGCCAAACAGGTTTCTGACATTGAGGAATTTAACCCTCAGGGAACCTTATAAAATGCTTTAAAGAAATCACTTCCTGATATTATTTCTTTCTATCCACATTTGATTTCTGGAGTATATATACTATGTATGAATAGGTACTAGTATATTTCTAGTACCTATTCAAACAACTGGTGCTGATTTTGTGTTGCTAATCCTCACCACATAAGCATTCCTTCCTCTGGTAATGCTGCGAGCACCTCTTTTAGCTTAAATCAAGCAAGGATTTGTCTTTAGTATCTTGAATGAAAAGAAAAAGAGTGAGTGATAGTTTGGGGGCCAAGAGTCAGAAGAGAGCTCTCCATACAAATGTATCATTGGAATAGGTTTTTACTGCATGTATATACTGAGGATAAAGAAGTAGCACATGTGGAGAATGGGAGAGGAGTTGGTTGGCTTGAAGCGGCCCCGGTATACTACTTATCGAAGTCTTTCTAAAAGAATTTGGTAGCCAAGATTAGGAGCAGCTTGTAGAATTGATCCGCATTGGCAGAGTTCTGTGTTTCCGGAACCATGGAAGCATAGTAAGGGAGGTGGGGATTGACGACAGTAGCACAGGTAGTGGAGCGTAGGCATTTGGCCAGATCAGAGCCATAAGACCAGCAAGAATGAATCATGAGAGGCACTGGGAAAGAAAAGCAAAGATGTTGGGAATAAGTACGGGAAAGAAGTGTAGTCTGTGGGAGGAAAGGAGGTCCTTACCAGTGCAGAGTTTTAAAGATTTCCAAGTAATCAGGTTATTGTCTTGGGAATTGTTAGCTGAAGTGGAATCGGGATAAATGTCATTAGAAATGAGGTGAAGGCACTTGATGACTTCTGTCAGGAGGGTCATCTCATCTGCAGGGTGAAGACGAGGTGAGTAGCTCCCAAGGATTGGGTTTGCTGTATATTCAACAGAAAGCCAGAGTGAGACCCTCACGAAAACTTAACTAGGTCTACAATTCAGTTAACTGGAAAAGAATATTTCCTAGGAAATAGTCCATTTTCTTGGGGATTTTTAACTGTTCATTATGTCTTTTAAGAAATCATCCAGAGCCAGGCATGGTGGTGCACGCCTGTGATCCCAGCACTTGGGAGGCAGAGACGGGCAGATCTCTGAGTTCAAGGCCAGCCTGGTCTATATAGTGAGTTCCAGGCCAGATGGGGCTTCAGAGAGACCCTGTTTTAGGACCAACCAAACAAACAAACAAAAAGAAATCATCCAGAAATTTTCAGTGAAAGTCAATAGTGAGGAGATAGCATAAAAAGCACAGAGGTCTCTCTGCTGACCTTTACAGCATCCAGGAGGTGGCACTGTCCTTTTCGTGTAGTGAGTCCTTTTATTTAATCTGTACAGCCAGGAAAATATGATAACTGTTTGCAAATTGCATAAGCCTCACAAGATTTGTAGCTCACAAACAAATGAACTGTAAAAGTCTCAAAGGGAGACCATACTGAAAAATTTTGGATTCTATATGACATTTCTTACTGGTTTATAAAGTAGTTTTTTGTCCCTACAGGAACTGTAGCCATTATTAGGCTTAAAAAAATCCATTTTTACCCTCTCCTTTGGAAAAAAAAAAAAAGTATAGAGCAGAAAATGGTGAGAAATTCCTGTTTCAGCCACTTGGTCTTTCAGTTTATTATTTTTTAAATTAGTTTTATTTTTCAGCAGTTTGAGCACTTAGACCCAGGCACATGTATATTTTCTGAGAGGCTGATTCAGAGTGACTGCCAAAAAGTGGGAATTTGAATATGACCTTTTTTATCAAAGGTCATATTTTGCTTAGATATAATCAAATACAAATTCATGAATACTTCATGGGTTATACAAACTAGAACCAGTTCCAGGAGCTATGGGTTTTGTTATTTTTAATCAGGATAAAATTTTTCTATTCCATATACGGGTTGATGGCTGCTTTGTATCTGATTAATGCTATGAAATAGAATTGAGTGGAGATGAAGTTTTTACATGTCTTGAGCATGGTGAAGAGTTGATTTCATGTTGAACTTTCAGGTTCATAAATATAGGTCAGCTTTTCTTTCTTAGTGGGTTTTGGACACTTTGATGCATGGGATTATACAAATTTTGTACATACATTAAAATTCCTTTTCTTTGAACTATAGCTGGTAGGGTGGAACTCAAGGGTAGTAAGAGTTAAAAGTGCCTTTGCTTTGGAAGACATCTCTCCATGTGACATCTTACCCACCCCCCAGTTATGTTTGTTTGCTTTGCAGTCTCATTTTCAAAACAGATAATCACAGTCTAGGCATTTTTCTTTGAGCCCCTTTTTAACAAAGATTCCTTCCTTCTCTAATTTTGCTTATTCAGGCTGGTTTCTAAGCAACCAGGATGATACATGGCTAGGCATGTATGTATAGTGTTTAAGTGGGTGTGTAGCTTAGCTTTGAAATCCTTAAAAATAATCTTACAAGGGGCTAGAGAGATGGCTCAGGGGTTAAGGGCACTGACTGCTCTTGCAGAGGACCTGGGTTCGATTCCCAGCACCCACATGCGTCTACGAACCGTCCTTAACTCCAGTTCCAGGGGAATCCGAAGCCCTCTTCTGACCTCCACGGCAATGCACAACACGGGTGCACTCACATGCAGGCAATACACTCATACACATAAAATAAATATAATAAATAAAATATTTTTAAAAATCTTCTGAAAGGGTAGACTGATGCTCACATTCTCAGTTATCAGTGATATTTATGTCAGCATAGATAAAATTTGAGGCTTCCGTTGCTTAAAATTCCTTATCAGCATAATTCTCTTGTAAAAATATCTGGATTTTTCTTTTCTGGTAATATAAATGGTTTGATAACATGAATTGGTAATAAGATGTATGAAAGATGCATGTTCTGTTGTCACATAGCCATGCTTTAATTTTCTTGAAATAGGTAGTTCAGCATGGGAATTAATGGAATGTTGGTGTATACAACTTGTTAGATCTTCTCCCTAGTAGAAAAAACAAAACTGTTCAGTGAAAAATTATCTAAAGTAGAATAAATATCTGGAAATTGTCTTAAGGACTGGCAGCCAGTCACTCTTGATAAGAACAGCAAAAACCTGGGCATTTGAGCTGTAACTGATCTCACCGCTGCCTCTCGAAGTCCAAGTTGTTGATCTCTTCCAGGTGAGTGCCCCCACGAACACAAGGCTCCTGTCTCTCCTGATTAACTCTGAATCTAGGGGTCAGTTTTGCCACAGGAGGACAGGCCATGAGCATCTCTTACCTGCCTTTAGCTCTGTGTTGTAAAGGACACTGTTAAGGGACAGGTAGATATCGAGGTTTCTGCTAAGTGGAATTAGACTGTCTCCCCTCCCCCCATGTATACTTTTCATTGAATTTTTGTAGGTTTCATACAATACATTTTAACCATATTTAGACCTCCCCTATTTGTACCATCATAGCCCACCGGAGGATTTCACACTTTCTGTCTTATATGTTAAAGCCTATTGAGTTTGTGTACCCAGTTGTCTCTGTATGTGAGTTCATCCACTGGGGCCTGTCCAGCTCATCCAGGGTCACTCCCTTGAAGATAACTCTCCCTCACCCATAAGTGATCAGCTCCTTGTAGTTCCTAAGCTAAGGTTGGGGGTTCCTGCCCATTTCCCCTGTTCTGTGCTTCCACCCCCCTGTCCCCCAATTGAGTTTGCATGGATTTTGTGCATGCTGTCACCAGTGCTGTAAGTTTGCATGAGCAACTTCCAGAGCCTGTAAGACTCTGTTGTTTCCTTATGGTCATGCACCACCCCTGGCTCTTAACAATCTTTCTGCCCCCTCTTCACAATGATTTAATATAGGAGTTCTGTCCAGGAACATGTACTCTACAGAGACTGTCTTGACCCAGGTGTTTGTCATGGGGCAAGGACTCTGTCCCCTGAACAGGTTGAAAACACTAGGCATTTGATTGCCACTGCCCCAGCATGTTCAGAAGGCAGAGGTTCTGTTCCTGGAGGGGCTGCTAAGATGGGTGTCATTTTGAGAGAACCAGACTGCTATCCTGACCCTCAGCACCTGTGCAGTGGTAGAGGTTAGGCATTGAGGGTGGGGATGGGAGTTGGAAGATACCTACAGCTCTATCTAAAAAGACCAACTTTAGTTTGAAAAAGTCTAGAGAGTAAAGGTATTGTTGAAAAACGGTGGAGCAATTAGAAGGGAAAGGGTGGCTCTAACGTAGTAGCAGCATGTAAGGGGCTTGTGGATGAGCACAGCTGTGCTGGTTCAAGATGGTGATGATCATGTTCAGTCTAGAGAAGATAGCTGCACTGTACCGTGTAACATGCAGAGCAGCAGCAGGACATAGACGTCTTAATAACTGAAGAAACTTGACCTATAAACAAACGCTGGGTAGTAACCTCCTCTGACTTGGGTGAGGGAAGGGAGCAGTTCCCAGGAGGATAGGTCTAAAAAGAAAATCACATCAGCCCTTGGTTGTGTGGAAGACTGTGTACAGTACCAATGTAGCTACTCAGAAGCTGGACAGAAAAGCTCCAAGCTATTCTCTCAGAATGCGTGGTAAAACCAGAGTTTTCCCGAAATGTGATAGCAGTATATAAGTCATAAGACACGCATGTACTTTTCAGTATTAATGGTAGAAATGTAGCTTCCAAAGGAGGCTTACAACTTTTGACCAGTAATTGATTTAAGAGGATCCATGGAGTGGCCCCTAGGAAGACAACCCCAAAAGTAAAAACAAGGGGGAAAAGACCCTGAGCCATGGACCCCAGAGGCTGCACTCTGCCGGATACCTCAACTTCATAGATTTAATCCAGCCAAGCCAGTACACGGACAAGCCCCAGAACAGGAGTAGGGGAGGCTGGAAGGAGAGTAGCCGAGCTGATGCATTATATTGCCTCAAGTGTCCAATTTCCCCTCTCCTCTGTCACATGGGGAAACTGGGAAGTGTGACTTATAATGGTGAAGGAAAAGCATGCAGCAGGAGTAACAGAACTTGCTTTTTAGAGGGTCCAGATGGGACAGACTTTAGATAAACCAAGATGTCAAATTATGTTTCAAAGTTACATAATTATAACTCAGTTTAAAACAAGGTTTGAGAACAGCAGTTTATCAAATAGAGAGCATCAATAAAGGGATTGTTTAAAGCAATCCTAATAGAAATAGAGGCTCCAGGAACTTAGCTGCTGTGAAACTTTAAAATGCAGCCTATAAACTCTCTCCTAAGATATCCAGGAACTATTAAAATCAGAATTCATCTTTGTTATAATGTATTAAACCTTTTTCTCTTGGGCAGACATGTTTGTTTGTTTTATAACATACTAAGTTTCTTCAGAGCTTATAAAAGTGTGTGTGATTTTACCTGTGAGCAGGCTTCAAATTCTGGGCACATGGCATGCTGACTCAGCGTGTTCATGTTCTTTGAGCTACATAATCTTTTAGCAAACAGAAAAGTAACCTTAGAAGTTTGTCCAGTTTAACGAGTAAACAAGCATAGCATAAAATCATATTGTCTGAGTGATAACCAAATGTGGTGGAGTGCTCACATTGTGGTCCTCCTGGTGTCTGACACCCACTAGTGATCTGGGGCACATCAGTTTTCAGGCCAGGGGTAGTTGAGTGCAGCTCTCACCCCTCTGGATGTCAGTAAACACTATTAAACAAGACATATTCTCATCTCTTTTCTATTCATGAAGTGGAACATTCTGAGTAAGTTAAGTGCAGTTGGTGTCCTCAAGCCAGTTGAAGAGGGTAAGCGTAGCCACAGCACAGCAGTAAACTATGAAATGACTTGAAAGCCCCCCCCCCCCCCGCCCAGTGTCCTAGTCTCGGGTGCAAATTGTTTTAAGCTGGACCAATATTCACTTGTCCTCAAGGATATAGAGTGCTATACACAGCTGAATTTATAAAGTTACAAATTTATATCTGATTTTTTTTTCAATAGGAATGTGTTGGTGCTTGTTTAAGAAGCATGGTAGCCACCCACCCATCACAGTTTTAAAGGTGGATACTTAACTCTTAGATACAATTTCCCCATGGTTCAAATTAACAGTGATGTTGGGTGATGTTGATAGTAGAATTGAAGGACACCTGCAGACAGGTAGAAGGCACTCAACTTTAGTGTTGATAAAGGAAGCATCCACCTCCAGATCCCCCACACAGTGTTTCTTTCAGTAGGGTGGGCCCACATAGGATTCCCACAAAGGATCTTTTAATTAAGAATCCCACCTTTGTCTTTTTTTCTTTGGGGTTGGGTGTGTAAATTAGGTTTAATGTCCCCTTCTGCTTGTTCTGGAGACCAGCCCAATGACTGCCTGTTCAACATGTGCACATAACTGATAACAACCATTTACTGAATCATTGATGGTTATGGCAAAGTTAGTTAAATCAGGGGTAAGGTGAATAGTTGTTCACAGGGAGTGGCTTTTCCTTCATATGCTTTTGATGTGTATTTATTGTAAAGGAATTGTGTGGAAGGGCAGGAAATAATAAGTGCAAGTGTGGAATAATGGGAAGGTTAGGGAATAAAAGCAGAGTCCACTAGGGGAGGAGTGTTTCCAGAACTGCTCTGTAGCCAGTTGGGTCTTCAGGGGATCAGTCAGTGAGCCTAAGTCCTTCGGAATTCTGCCTGTCATCCTGCCGTTTTCTCCCATCGCAGTTTTGACTATCCTCAGCGGGGACAGGAACTCTGTTAGAGAGCATTTATTCCCTCTAGCCTGTTGTTGGCATGTTTTGCTTCCTCCTGCAGGTAAAGTCCAAGGTGATAACTCATTGCATCCTTTTTAACTGCAATCAAGGCTGAGAAAGAGGGGAGCTTTAAATGAATCTTACCAACTGAAACTTAGCAAATGTACCATTTTAATTAGAATCAGAAAGAATGCACAGGATAAATTGTTTATAAAGCTGGGATGTTTTTCATATAGCAGGGCTCACTTTCAGACCTAGGATGGTCTTCTGAAACAGTCTCTAAAGATATTCATCGGAGAGAAGTCAATTCAAAGTTATTTCCCTATCTGAAGTTTTAATTAAATTGTTTCTGGCATGATTTACAAGATTTAGAACTGCCAGTTCTTCCTCTTCAGGCTCATTAGACCTTCATAGTCATTTCCTTTTGCCAAATAACACTAGTCTTAGCTTTTGGTGTCATTCTGAATGCAGAGGTCTTGAAAACAAGACACACCAAGAGAGAGCTGACTGCAGTCCTGTGTGCTCTCCTTGGGGGGCATTGTCTCTTCAGGCTGCCTCCTCTTATCCTGCTTCAAACTTGCTTGATTTGAAGCTCAGGTCAGTTGAGATCTGGCTGGGTTTGCTTTTAAAGTAGAAGTAAAACCACAGAGGTTAAAATGACAGGCTTGTTCTTGAATTTAATAAGGTAGGTTGGATTAAAGACCTGTATCAGGTTTCTCAGTCTGGGATCAACAGGCTATATTGTTAGGGTTCTAGAATTTGACAAGGAGTTTTCCAGTAGAATATTCCTCTCTGTGTTTCTTTGTACATTGTTAAATAAATTTCAAATGAGTACAAGGTCTGCCTTTGTAAGTAGATTATTCCTCTTAATACTTCCTGGTGAAAAAACAGTATTATAGAGATTATTTGGAAAAAATGACATGCTCTAACAGTTTATAGAATCTCAGAGTTTCATCTAATAACAAATCTAGGCAGTCAAGGGTTGAAACAGTCTTCAAAGCATACCTAAGACGGTGGAGTGACGTAGTGGCCTCTTCCCCATTTAACCTTTTCTCATACATGATTTTATTCTAGCCTTTTCAGAGATCTTTTTAGGAGTTTGGGGGCGTTTGCTTTAGAAGACCGTGATAATAGTCACAAAATGGAATCATATTCAGAAGCTTAAATTGAGTAAATCAAATGCGTATGTTTTAGCATAGGTCTGTATGCGAAGAAAAGGTAGCCAGCATGCAGCACACAGCACAATATCATTCATGTAAATTTGAAAACCAATTTATATTACAAATATAGTGCACACGTAACGCATGTATAAATGAATACGTGACCTGCTAGGGAGACATTCCAAATTCATGGTAATGGCTGTGCTGTAAAGCAGGACAGCACCAGGGAGGAAAACCACGGCCTTGCTGGTGATCCACATGTGCAAGGCTGGCACACATTCTGAATGACAGCACAAATGGGTATTTGACACGCCCTGTGTTTTATTTTAATAGTATGGAAAATCACGCATACTGTCAGTCATTATGTAACTACAGGTTAAAAAAAAGCTTCCTTTTTGATGATCTCACCTGGACATTATCACTCTTAACTGTATGGAGCATTTCTTGAGACTTTTGAGAAAGAAATAGATACAAATTCTGAAAAAGAACTGAAAAGGCCCATTTAAAATTTTTTAAAAAAAATTTAATAACCACATGATTAGAAGAAGCATTTCATTACAGCTTTAACATATTCAGTAACACATTTCAGAGCAAGGATACATCTCTTTCAAAAGTGGCTGTAAATTTTTAGGTTCACAGTTGAATTAATACAGTTATACAATATTGAACTAGTATAAATCCTGTAAGACATAAAATTGAATGAGTTTTTACCCTTTAAAGAAGATCTCCATTTCATTTTAAAATATGCTGTTTCCCACGTTTTTAATGATACTAACACTTAGATGTAGTCACAGTCGGTTATACTCAGATCCTTAGTACCTGAGTATGGATATAAAGTCATCAGGTAGATTTCACTGGTAATGTTTATCACCTCTACTATTTAACATGAAGTACATTTTCATGCTTCCTCCTCAAATATGTCTTTTTTAAAAATTTGATTTTTTTTGCATGTGTATATCATACAGAACATCCCACACAATCTTATTCGTCTATATACCCACTTGCCAAATGGCATCCTCCCATAGCCTCCCCTGTCCTATACACCCTGTCACTGTCCACTGTGTTGTCAGCACCCCCAGCCATTCCCCAGTGCTTGCCCGTCTGCTGAATCTAGTCAACCTATCTAGAGATGAAAGGCCTATTTTTGCGCAGACTCAGATTTTAAAGATCATCCCTTACAAGACTCCATTTTTTACTTTTTTCATTGTCTGTAATACACATTTGCCCCATCTCTTAAAGAATGTTTTGGTTGCCAGTGTTACAGAAAATGTTGTGACAGTTCTGTTATATACATTTTTCAAAAATTGGGGCTGGAGAGATGGCTCAGCGATTAAGAACACTGGTTGTTCTTGCAGAAGACTCAGGTTCGAATCCCAGCACCCACATGGCAGCTAACAACTGTCTGTAACTCCAGTTCCAGGGGATCTGACAGCTTCTGACCTCCGCAGCCATTGCATGACACGGGTGCACTTACCTACATGCAGGCAATACACACATACACATAAAAATAATAAAATTTAAAATAAAAAAATATTATATGTGTTTAAAAGTTTTTAATTCTGGAAATATTCATCCAACATGAAACTTGCTCTCCTAATGGTGGATAAGTGAACAGTTTGTAATGTTAATAAGCATGCTCATTCTCTTACAACCTATCTTCAGAACTCTTCACCTTGCAGAACTGAAATCTCACCCTATTGGGCAGTCCCCAGTCTTCGCTCCCCAGTACCCTGACAACTGTCATCCCCTTTGTCTCTGAGCTTCTCTACTGTAGGTACCACATAGAAATGGATCATTCATCATCTCTTGTGATGGGTTTATTTCACCTAACATAACATTGGTAATGTTCACTCATGTTCTAGCAGATGACAGGCATTCTTTTCAAGGCTGTTCAACACCCATTGCGTGCACAAACCAAGTTTTATTTATCTTTCAGTGGCTATTCAGGTTGCTTCCACGCAGCCAAAACCAACCAAATCAACCCCCCCCCTACCAAAGCACTCTCACTCATCCTTCCCACAGATCCATCACTTGGGGGTTTTGCCCTGTCTTACTGTTCTGTGTGTAGGCTTGTATGCACACATCTACTGTACCTTTTCCTGAACCATTTGAGCATAAGTTGAAGACCTTTTTGTTAAGTTGAAGACCCTTTATTCTTAAATATTTCAGTAAATACATACTTTCAGTATGTATTTCCTTAAGGACAAATACTTAAGATACCCAAGAAAACCAGAAAATTGAATATTGCTACAATTCTATTTTGAAATCCACAGTCCATAGTTAAATTTCATCACTTAACTCATTAGTATGCTTTCTGTGTCCATCCAAGCCCCACCCGAAGCCTAATCCATTGACTCTTTGGTTGCCATGTTTCTTCAGGTCTAGTTTAGAATATTCTATTTTTGTTCTTGAATTTGATACAGCAGGGAAGTGTAGGCTGCCTATGTTGTGCAGTGCTCCTCAATTTGTGTCTGTTTTTCATGATTCAAGCTGCCTGTTTCAGAGGTCAGTGCTCAGTAGGATGTTCAAGTAGCATCCTCAGGTGCTGTGAAGCCCTGCATTCCCCTTCAATTAACAAGGAATTTGTGGGAAATACTTTGAGTCCATGTAAACATCTGGTTTTTCACCAGAATTTCACACACTTACATGGTTTTTATTAGCCATATAATTTCTTTTTATTAGCATGCTTTCCATAGTAAGGAAGAACTTTTCCTTCCTGAACAGTATAAACCCATGGATTTCCATTTTATTCAGTTATAATCCATTACTGTTGTTATTATTATTTGATGCTGAAATTGTCCCATGTTTGAACTGGGAATCCCTTTAAACTTATCCTTACAAGTACTCAATAAGAAATTTTCAAAACAGAGTTTAACCTTTCCATGTTAAGTTTCTGGTTTATTGCTTTAAAATGTTGATGGTGCCTTTAACATTGTTTTAGATTTCAAAACAAAACACTTTATCATGGACTCTTTCTAAAAGCTCTTTAGCTTCAGAGTCACCTGAGCATGTCCTATGAAGTCATCTGATACGTGAGAGGAGCTGGTCAGAACAGCTTTTCTTGTTTAGATGGTTGTAGCCAGTTTAACAAAATCTAGTCAAGTAAATATCCGTTCAAAAAAAATCTGCCTCTCTCGTTAGAGCTGATGTTAGTGTGAGTCAGATTTGTTCTTCTTCCTGCTTCTGTTTGTGGTGCAGGGAATTGGCTGTAGGACCTCACACATTAGCCAAGCACACTGCTCCAAGTTGATCATCAGCTCTATTTAAATTGACTTGACTTTTCTTTTTAAGTAAAGACCTTTTTGTTGTTCTTTTTCTTGTCTTTTTGAGACAGGGTCTCCCTGTAGCCCCAGGTGACCTGGATCTTACTGTATAGACCAGGCTGGCCTCAATCTCACAGAGATCTGCCTGTCTCTGCCTCCTAGAGTGCTGAGATCAAAGGCGTGTGGCCACCACACCAAACCTCCCCCTTCTCTTCCCCTCTCTTCCCTCTTTTTTTCTCTTTTCTTTTCTTTTCTTTTCTTTTTTTTTTTTTTGAGACAGGGTCTCACTATGCAGTCCTGGCTGGCCTGGAACTCACTATGTAGAGATCCCCCTGCCCCATCTCCTGAGTGCTGGGATCAAAGGTGTGTTCAGTACCCATAGTGAGACACTCCTATTGTGATAGATAGTTCATGAACATGATTGATTAAATTTAAAATTATTGTAAAACTAAGACTAATCAGCACTTCCTTTAGCTTTGTGGGGTAACGTGTCTCCTATCTCTGACCTGAGTGGTATTGATCCTTTAGCTGTCCTGCAGAGGAACCTGAGCTGCTCCGTGCTCTAGCCTCAGTCCACTCCTGACTGGCTGTCTTAAAGGCACACAAGGACTTTGCTGAAGAGAGTACAGTTGTTCTTGTCATTCTTCATTTAAGTTTTCAGGAAGAAAGATGAGTAGAATTTAACATTTATCATCTTGAGAAATGCAAAATTAGAAGGAAGTTGGGAGCATGCTACGGCCTTTCTTGACAAGCTAGCCCTTTCCCCTTTCATCATTTGTACTATGATGTTGCTCACATACACAGCTAAGAAGAAATTGTAAATTACTTCCATGAAATGAGCTTGGGGACTGATTGTGTTGTGGAGGTGTTTTCCTCTTGCTGTAGTCCATTGAAGATGCAAAAGTCCTTGTTATCTTCCTTTTCTGAGCCTATCTTTTTAGATTTGTATGATTTGTGCTGAGGCAGTTGACGTGTTAAAGTATGAGGGCTGTTGTATTGCCAGACCTCTTCTGGTCATTTTTGTTTGTCCATTACTTTTCAGTGCATTTTTAGGTCTATTGCTTTGACTTAACATATCTTACTGCCTTAAAGCCGGTTCAGTTCTACTTGATATTTCTTCTGCTTGTGTTCTTTGCACTGAAATGTACAGTGGAGAAACAAATACCTTGTAACTGGTTTTCTCATTAGAAATTTGATATATCTGTGTGTTTGTTGCTCTGGAAGATGAAATCAGTAACACTGGTCTCTCATATAGGTGCCCCGGTGCAGTTCTTGGATTTTTTTCTGCTAATTTGACATATGTGTGTGTTTTTCTAGGTGGTGGTGGTGGTGGTGGTGGTGGCTGCTGCTGCTGCTGCTGCTGCTGCTGCTGCTGTTGGTGTTCATTGGTAGCATTCACTTAAATATAGTTGCAGGTATTATGTTTTCCTTTTGAAATCTTCCGTATAAAAAATGAGATTTGGGGTGTTTTTGTTTTTTTTTTTTAAAGCTTTGAGACAGGGTCTCACTATGTAGACCAGGTTGGCCTTAAACTCACAGGGATCCACCTGTTTCTGCCTTTCCTGAGTGCTGGGATTAAAGGTATGTGCCACTAATATTACATATAAACATATGTACATGTGTGTACACACACATACACATATATATGAGAGGGAAATTTTAGATGGGTTAGCAAGAAGAAGATAAGATTTTGACATAGAAATGCACACCATATCATAAACATCTCTTACTTCAAGTTGACATCTGAGCTTCCTGGGGTTCAGAGTATAACTGAACAGTTTAATGATGACCTTCATATGCGTTCTGAAGTAGATAGACAAGAAATAAACAGCGTTTAAATAAACATGCTGGTCCCTGCCCATCCTCGTTGGAAGCACCTAAGGGCCTTCTCTGTGGAAGTAGCCCTGGTGATGAGGACTGAAACACGTCTTACATTCTCTTTCCCATTGGTCAGAATGAATGCTGAACACCAGCTCTAGTACAGGATTTATTATTCAGCTGCATTGAATCAGAGTGAGAGATACTATAGTTGTGAGAGTTGTTCATAGAACATTATCGCTTACTGTGTTTACTGCCATCAGCAGGAGGAATTTGACTGTATTACACACCATCAAATATTTTGTTTTGGTTTGAGACAGGGTCTCATTATGTAGCCTTGGTGGCCTGGAACTTGCTGTGTAGACCAGGCTGGCCTCAATCTCCCAGAGATCTGCCTGCCTCTGTCTCCTGAATGCTGGGATTAAAGGTGTGCACCACAGTGTCCGGCTCACACCATCAAATATTTTAAAGATAATTTCAGGTAAATAGCATTGACCTTTTTCCTTATCCCATTCAAAATGCATTTAACCATGCTTGCAAGTGAAATAAAAAGTGTAGTCCTAAATGAAAAAGTTTCCAAATATATTCCAAATGTAACCACATTTCACTTGTTTTAAATGAAGATTAAAGAAGCTAGGTTGGATTATGTGACTAGATACTTCAACTGTTTTATAGGAGCTATAAATATTTTAATATTTTGATCTAGTAGCTTGAGTTGCAGCCAGTAAGACACAAAGTAAGATCAACATGGAATGGCTTTGTTTACCTAAACCACAAAATTTTGAATTAGAATCAGATTATTAACTTCCTTAATAAGCATTTAATAAAAATAGGGTCTTCACTGCCTGGAAACCATAGTTGTTACAGGTGAGATTTTATGTCAATAAACAAGTATTGGCTTAATGTGGGGTTACTTCATTCATGTACTCAGATTTTTATAAGTCAGTAACAGAATTTAAGTATCCTGGTAGAATGTTCGAATTAGTCCCCAGTCCACACCATCCTCAGTAACAACCAGAGTTGAGATCCGTCTTCATTGATTGCATATGCTCGAGACCTGACGTTGTTCAAACCCAGTGATTTATTTTAGGTTCTTTTTGTCTGATACTCTTGAGAATATAATACCTGTGTTCTGTCTTTGAGAGGAAAAGTGTACCTGTATATATTTATAATAGTGCGCTGTACAGGTACTCAAGTTACGTGCAGCACTTCTGTGTACGCATTACTAACCCAAGATTGTAGTACTGCTTCCACATGTCTGCTGTTTTGTCAGTGTCCTTCTCTCCTGCCTTCATCATCAGGCTTGGCTCTGACTTCTTTTTTTAATCAAAAAATGTGAACAAGAAGCTCATATACCACTTAGGATCAGAAGCCGCAGTGTGGCCTGTCTGGCTTGTCTTTGTCACAAGACCAGGGGCTCTAATTAGGACGCCTCCTTCATTTGGGCCTTTCGAGTAAAGACACATGCTGCAAAGTTTCTGTCTACTCTCAGTGGGTCTGAAATGTGAGCGAAAATGGCAAATACTGTAATAAATCTCTATGTTTGGGGGTCACTTTATTTTGAATAAATTAGGTGAAATTCACTGGTACAAGAATCTTATGTTGCAGTTTCTTAGACATTATAAACCTAGATCACTTTTTTGGTACTTACTTATTAGTCATTAAAAGTGTATTTAGCCAGGCGTGGTGGCGCACACCTTTAATCCCAGCACTCAGGAGGCAGAGGCAGGCGGATCTCTGTGAGTTCAAGGCCAGCCTGGTCTACATAGTGAGTTCCAGGACAGTTGGGACTACAGGGAGATCCTGTCTCAAAAAGAACCCCCCCCCAAAAAAAGTGTATTTAGTACTTGGTCTGTGAGGGGCATTTACATTCTCTCCCATCCTGTTTAATCGGGTTTTACCTATGTCTTCAGAGCACAGTTGTGTTGTATTTGGAGGTTTTTATACTTGAAATTGGTTGGATTTGCATGTCAGTTAGTCATACCAATCAGAACTCCCAAGTGATACCCCATGTTACCACACCTACCTGGTTTCTGAACATTTGTGATCTTGTAACCCCCAAAATTGGTTTATTTGTATGCATTCTTTTTTAAAAAATTAATTAATTTTTTTATTTTATGTGTATGAGTATTCTGCCCGCATATATGTACGAGCACCACATGCATAAAATGCCCCACAGAGTGCAGAACGGTGTCGTAGCCCCTGGAACTGGAGGTACAGATGATTGTTAGCCACCATGTGGGTGCTGGGAATTGAACCCAGGTCCTCTACAAGAACAGCCAGTGCTCTTAACTGCTGAGCCATCTCTCCAGCCCTATGTTTTTGTCTTTAAAAAAAAATTGACACATTTTTGTGCTTAGATTGAGAGGTAAATGTGTTTCTTGTGCATGTTATTATAGTCTAATGGACTGTTAGATATTTGCTGTAATGTTAGCATGTTAATTTATGCCCTGTAAAGGACTATGAGACAGTTATTGGGAAACTGTATCGTCTGCACTATAAATGCTGTATAAGAAACAAGTCTTCCTCCAGATAACTTATGTGCTAGTTCACACTCTGAGCATGCTCCTGTCTAGGTGTGAAGAATTTCTGACCAGTATAATTTCAGTGATAAGCCAGATTATAAAATAAGCTTATTTACTGATAAGAACACCCTTGTCAGCATCCTATATTGTTGACTGATTCTGACAAAAACCAGTAGATGACATGCTTTGGGGAACCAATCTGATGCTACCTCTATTCCCCAATAAAAGTTTGCAGCTTTCAGGTCTGAAGGAATGGCTCAGTCATCAAGCGCCCACATGGCAGCTGAAAAGCATCTCTAACTCCAGTTCCAAGGGATCCAGTGCCATCTTCTGGCCTCTGTGGGCATTGCATGCACATGGTGCAATTACATACATGCAGGCAAAATGCTTATATACATAAAATAAAAATAAATAACCAGAGCTGGATATGGTGGTGTACACCTTTAAATGGGGAGGCAGAAGCAGGTGAATCTCTATAAGATGGAGGCCAGCCTGGGCTACATAGTGAGTTCCAGACTAGGTTGGGTAATAGGGAGACCCTGTCTCAAAAAGACTAACAATAATAAATTTAATATAATAAACCCAAAGTATTTTTAAAACAATTGCAGCTTTGTGTTTTGAAAGTAAGCATGCAGGAGGTGACTAGAGAGACCTTTTGAATACTGTGAGGATCACTTACCCATGCTGAGTAGCTGAGAAGACTTTTTTTTTAAATGTAGAGATAATTTATAAAATCCAGATACCTGCTTATTGACAGTGATTCTTAATGTTTGTGCTGTGAGTAGAAGCACTGTTGCTTCCTATAAATAAGTTTTATAGCAATTTGAAATCCATTAATGTCTAAGAAAACTAATATTCTTAAACTCTGTATTCACAAGAATCAGATCTATATTGTTTATTACACAGCAGACATTTTTGTTAGGAGCTGTGAGTGGGACATCCATTTATCCAGGGAGCGCCTTCTGTGTGTGATCCTTTTCATCTGACTCAGCGCTGTGCATCCCCAGCCCTGACTTCCTGAGGTGCTTATGATGCCAGTTACCAGGATGAATGCCAGGGTAAAGTTTACTTCATGACATAATCAGAATACTCCATGTTGAAACTGCATGGACTTTTTGGAAAACCAAAAAGCCAGAGAGCTGCTTAGGCAGGGACAGGAGTGGAGCAGCAGCAGCAGCAGCTGCTGCTTAAGCTGAGAGTAAAGACAGAAGTAGTTTTTTCTTCAAATTTTATTTGGGGTTAGGGGACGGAGGGAGGGAGGTTGTGTGTGAGTGATGACATGGGTGTCATGGTTTCCTTGTGAAGGTCAGAGGACAACTTTCCATCATGGGTTTTGATTAGACTTTCATGGCAAGTGATCTTTACCTGCTGAACCATCTCTCTGGCCCCCAGAAATCATTTCTTGAGAGGACTTCTAACTTCTTAGCCATCTTCAGGATTTTAGGTTTTATTGTAAAGACATCGGGAGGCCATTCAAGGGTTCAGGCACAGAAGTGACATTAGAATTTGTTTTTTTTCATGGGGTTTTTTGTTTATTTGTTTTTATAATCATTGTGATTGCTTTGTGGAGAGTAGATGGTAGTGAGCCAAGAGAGGACACAAAGATGTTGGTTAAGATGCAGTTGACAGAATCTGACAGGTGATGGCTCATGTTAGAGTGATAACAGAGAAGTGCACGGATTCAAGAGATTTTTTAGCAGCTGTAAATGATGAGCCCTGGTGAGTTTTGAGATGTAGAATTAAGGAAAGGAAAATACAGAGACATAATCCCCCGCTTTTGAATGCGGCCTCTAGGTGAATAGGTGAATCCTGTTGCCAATTCCCTGAGATGGGAGGAAGGGCAGAATACAGTGTTTTAGTTTGTGAGGAATTCTTTAACATGCACAGGTAGGACCACAGACTACATTGGGGTCCTTTTCCCTCTTCCTTATCTCTGTCTTCCTCCCCTGCCCTGGGTGATGCTTATTTAACTTGTCTGAAAACATACAAAAGCAAAACAACATCATTAAGTCTATCCTGAGGTGTATGAAGATAGTCTGTTCTTACAAAACAGTTCATCATGAAAAGGTAGTAACAATCTTATCTTTTAAAGATGCTGGAAATGAAAGGAAGTTTAAATAAACCCAGCCACAGTGATTAGTTTTCCCCCATAAACTTAATAGGATTCAAGGTGGATGCATTGGAAGATTTTAAAAGTAAGTCTGTTGGTTCTTCATAACACAGTTAATATCCAACTCCTAGAATTTTATTTAGATTTTAGTCAGGGCCAGGCGTGGTGGTGCATGCCTTTAATCCCAGTACTCAGGAGGCAGGGGTAGGCAGTTCTCTGTGAGAACAAGGCCAGCCTGGTCTACATGGTGAGTTCCAGGCCAGCTGGGGCTACAGGGAGACACTGTCACAACACACTCCCCCCAAAGATTTTAGTCAGAAGGCTAAAAGTCTTAGTTTATGAATTGGCTGGTTCCTTCTAATGGCTTTTTAAAATAAGACCCCTAAGTAGGTAAGGGTGAAGGCTCTAGCCTCTTATGGGCATAAACTGGGAAGACAGGAGGAATATAGACTTCTGTTCTGTTAAAGGAGATTTTTATGCAGTGTCTTGCATGAACCACATTGGTGAGATACAGGAAATGAATTTTTATTTCCAAGTGGGTTGAGAAACAAAACTCTGGCAACCTTTCCATTTTTTTTTAACTGACTGCCTGAAGCATGAAGTACTTTATGGTGTGGAATACCAAATGGAAGCTGCCAGTGGGAACAGGGAGTTCCAATCTGTGCTGTTATGTGGGGGCGACAGGGCTGTTGGTAGGCTGTACTTCACATTCCTTTAGTGGTAATTCGACAGTGGGCAAGCACAGTTAGGATTCTATTTCGCCTGCAGCCCAAACCCCCAGCTCCAGCACTCTTTGCACCCCTAGCCTGCCATGTCCCACTGTCCTCTGTTGAAGTGTTTGAGTATTAAGTGAAATGGGTGATGGAAAACCCCAGCCAGTGGACACTTAGTCCCCCATGATTTTCTTTATACCCAGCTTTAGTGTCTCTAGTGGTAATGTCAAAGCCTTCTTACAGCAAGATATCCCACTGAGTAAACTGGAACAACACAGTTGAGTGTCTCATCCCCGTTGATTATGGAAACAGAACTTCATGGGCTTTGAGCGTTCGTCCTTTAGAAATGCTGACCCACATGCATTTGGGACTTGGAAAGGTGCAGAAGATTGCCAGGGTGCAGAACAATCATTGGTCATTAGTATAGGTTCTTCTAATGTGACCCAGTGGTGGCTTTAAAACATACTTCTTTTTTTGGCCACATGCCTCTGGCTAACATTTCTTGAATAGTGATTCTTCTTCTTTAAGTTACACTTGCATTTTTATAGACTGACAGCTGTTGATGACTTCTATTTATTTAGTTTGTTTGTCTGGTTGACAAAAGCCATCTTAAGATCTTATGTTTAGAATATGATATTCTGGCCTAGGCTATAATAAAAAGGAAAAGAAGTATGATAGTAAATCATTTTGCTGAGATTTTCCTCATTGTACATCTGTGATCCAGGGTTGGTTGGTTTTCTTTTCTCTCCATCCAGTTTTGCACATAAGTTGTATTATGTGCCAGTTAAACATTTTATTTTAAACTTGGAATGTTCCCAGTGATAATGTCCAGCAGAGTGTTTCTACCTTACTGGTATATGACCAGAAATACCATGGTTCTTGTATGCAGTGGTGTTGGGAGACAACAGGGTTTTGTGCCAAGAGAATTTGACACAGTGTATCTATTCTTTAAACCTGTAGATCCTTTCTTAAGGGCTG
This sequence comes from Nannospalax galili, assembly GCF_000622305.1. Lineage (NCBI taxonomy): Eukaryota > Metazoa > Chordata > Mammalia > Rodentia > Spalacidae > Nannospalax > Nannospalax galili. Next base: position 1,294,525 of record NW_008343842.1, on the reverse strand, counting down.
ACTTCCTGTCAGACTATAACTAGAGAAAGCTCAATAAGATCTTGTTTAGAACAGTGAAAACTTGATGACTGACAGTGTGTATCAACAGTGAATTGGTTTGATTGACAGGTCAGTAAGTAGACTTACTATGTGCACATCTTTGATCACTTGGCTCTGTATCTGGAAAATAATGTTCACCATACACTGCTGAGAGGAAGGGTTCAAAAGAAGATTTAGCCAGGCATGGTGATGCATGCCTTTAATCCTAGCAGAGGCAAGATCTATGAGATCAAGGCCAGCCTGGTCTATATCATGAGTTCCAGGTCAGCTGGGGCTACAGGGAGACCCAGTCTCAAAAAGAGGAAAAGAGGAGGAGGAGGAAGGCAGAAGGGTTAATTTGTTTTGAAATAAAGTTACTTAAAATTAAGTACTGAATTCTTTCTTGAATTATTTTGTTCTCTGCTTTGAAAAAATCTCTCAGAAAGATATGTTATTGTATAATCTGGATGAGGGCAGGGGTTTCAGTGAGCCAAGCGCTGTGTCAAATCCAATAGTTATCTGAGACAAATACACCAAGGGTAAGGATTTTGGTGGTGTGATCCCAACCCCCATGGAAACCAAGGCTTTGTGCACTCTAGACCACTGAGGTACACTTCCCTGTACCTCCCACTGAGCCCTTTGGTTTTGTGCAGCAGGCTTCCTGTGTAGCTCTGGCTAGCCTTGAACTTACTCTGCAGCCCAGATTGGCCTCAGATCTGTGATCCCCTAACTCTGCCTGCCAGGTTCTAAGATTGTGCAAGGTGAGTTTTGAGTAAAGGTTCAGTTTTGTCCAGTTCCAGAGCAGCTGCTCGGGTGTATGGGCTTGCCAGCACCGCCAGGCAGGTGCTTGTATGGTGCTCCTAGTCTTTTTGGAGGTATTTTGCGGTAAGAGTGTTGACTTGTGAAAAGTCATTCTGCAAACAGTGGGGAAAAGCTGCCTGAAGAGTGTGTTGGAGCCCACCCCCAGGGCCTTCATCCCCCTCACACAGCCCCCTTCACTGCTCATTTTCCTCTAGTTGGCACCATTGGGTCACTATTTCTGTGGAAACTTCCCATTTCTGGAGGTTGTAGGAGCACAGAAGTTAGTTTTTCCTTAGTCGATAATAAGGTAAGCATCAACATTTTGGCAGCTATTCACTTTTGAACAGTAATCCTATTAAGGGATAGAGGTTTAAGTCAGGTTTTACAAGTTTGGTTTAGAAAAGCTTTATTTGTATACACCTCTCTCAGACAGCTTTATTTTTAAAAATTCCTACTTTAGAATATACCATTAACGGCACCAGTAAAAAGGGGTAGTTATTCCTAATTATTTTCTCATCTGTGAAATGAATTAACTTTGGAGATTTCTAGCTTTCCCATTTACTTCAGAATTGTAGAATAAGAAATGAACAAAACTTGCAGCATGCGGCCAGCTGAAGTGGCTGTTTCTAGACCTTTCTTCCACAGCACTGGTCTCTAGGGAAGGGTGGAGGGAAGCAGTCGCCTCGCCTCATTTTGCTCTTCCTCACTCGTCACATCATCTTCCCTCTTGATTTCGGGGTGGACTTCTGCGATTCTTAAGTCGGTCTCTCTGTCCATCCTTCTCTATGGTTGGTGCTAATCAGAAAGCAGATACTGGGTGAAAGGAATGTGCAGAGAGCAGTGCTGCCAGCTGTCAGGGCAGCAGGAAGAGGTGACGCTGGCCTGGTGGCCCTTTCTTTAGACCAGAAAAATAACTCCCGTTTTTCCCTCTGTCAAGTAAGATGAACGTTGTTAAGGTTCTTGATTCCTATTATCAAACTACATCTTTTAAAGCCATAGTGCTCATATACCATGACAGTGTGTGAGACCTTACATCTCTACACTTCTCATCCTCATCAGATACTACTATATTTTGAAATACCCCTTTAGGAGCTGGAGAGACAGCTCAGCAGTTAAGACCATTAACTACTCTTGAAGAGGACTCAAGTTCAGTTCCCAGCACCCACATGGCGGCTGACAGTCATCTGTGATTCTAGTTCCAGGAGAGCTGACTACCTCTTTTGGGCTCTGCAGGCATTGCACAACATAGGGGCACTTACATGCAGGCAAAGCACTCATATACATAAAAAATAAAGGGACTGGGGGCTGGAGAGATGGCTCAGCTGTTAAGAACACCAACTGTTCTTACAGAAGACCCGGGTTTGAATCCCAGCACCCACATGGCAGCTAACAACTGTCTGTAACTCCAGCTCCAAGGGGTCTGACAGCTTTTTCTGTTCTCCGCAGGCATTGCATGACATGGGTGCGCATACCTACATGCAGGCAATACATTCATACACATAAAATAAAACATTTTTTAAAAATAAAGGGACTAGAGAGGTGGCTCAGTGATTAAGAGCACTGGGTGCTCTTTGGAGGACCCAGGTTCAGCTCCCAGCACCCACGTGGTGGCTAACACTGTCTATAGCTCCAGTTCCAGGGAATCCGACACCCTCTTCTGACCTTCTTGGACATTGCATGACACCGGTGCACTTACATACATGCAAGCATTATACGTGAAAAGTAATAAAATATTTTTCAAAAAGCCAAAAAAAAAGTGGCTACGAGAAATATTCAGAAAAGAAGCTGTGCTGGAAGTAGGTGGCTCTTGCAGCGAGGCCCTCTTTGGGCTGGTGCTTGCTGGTCTCCATCCTGTCCTGTGACTGAGGACTATGACTTGTGTTGTCAAGTCAGAGTGCCCTGCTCTTCATCTGCTGCTAACTTGGAGCAGATTCCCTGGGTCTTCTGAATGTCCATTTTCTTAGGGACAGAATAGTGTTACTTGTTTATATTTGCCTTTTCAAAGTTTTTCTGAGGATAAAGTAAATTAGTTTTATGCATAGAACAGTTCAGAGACTGGCTGCTCGATCAATGTGTCAAAGATGCTAGCTATTATGCTGAGAAACATGTTAAAATGCAGAGATTTTCTTTTCTTACTCAAAGATAAAGTCAATGTGAAGTTCTAAGGATCGTTTTTCATTTCTTCAAACTGAAAGTATAATTTGTACTTCACATAGTAGTATCAGGTATTTTTAAATGAAAAATACAGAGATTACAGAGAGACAAATACATATTATAGATAGAAATTACTTTTGTATACCCATCACTACCTTAAGACGTAAAAAGGGGGGGCTGGAGAGATGGCTCAGCGGTTAAGAACACTGGTTCTTGCAGAAGACCCAGGTTCAAATCCCAGCACCCACATGGCAGCTAACAACTGTCTGTAACTCCAGTCCCAGCGGATTCGACAGCATCTTCTGTCCTCTGTGGACACTGCATGACATGGGTGCTCTTACCTACATGCAGGCAATACACACATAAGCATAAAACAAAAAATAAAATATGTTTTAAAAAAGAAGTAAAAAGGTCACCAACTAAAACCCCGCTCTCCATATGTTTTCAGTGTGTCTGTTGTAAACTGCATGCAACTAGAGTTTACTTAGTAATCTGATTTCATTTTTGTTTTTTGGTCTTTGCTGATAAGTTTAGTCCTTTTACATTTATTACTATTATTAATACCATTCATTCACTCACTATTTCTGCCATTTTTAATGTGGTTTCTATTTACTTTGCTGTTTTCTGTGCTGCTGTTTTCCTTCTGACCTCTCACCTATTGGTGTCAATAATTTTTATTTTTGTATGTTAGTGTATTGCCTGCATGTTTATAAGTGCACTCGTGTCATGCAGTTACCTGAGGAGGAGTTATGGATGGCTGTTAGCCACCCTGTGGGTGCTGGAAATTGAACCTGGGTCCTCTGCAAGAGCAGCCAGTGCTCTTAACTGCTGAGCCATCTCTCCAATCCTGGTATCAATTTTTCATTTTTTTTTCCTACTGATTACTCTTGAAATTTTGACATGCATCTTTAGTTTTACAGAGTTCAGTATTGAAATCAGTGTCCATTTTCTGAACAACAGGGCATTGGGAAACTTAGATTTTAATTATTCACTACAAATTGTACGTTTTTGACCATTGTTTTACTGCCATGTTTTTTGTTTTTGTTTTTGTGTTTTTGGTGTTTTTGCGACAGGGGATCTCTGTAGCCCCAGCTGGCCTGGACTCACTGTGCAGACCAGGCTGTCCTTGAACTCGCAGAGATCAACCTGCCTCTGCTTCCCAGGTGCTGGGATTAAAGGCGTGTGCCACCACGCCCGGCCTACTGCCATATTTTTTAATTATCCAAATTTGCCTTCATTACTACTGTTGCATATAACTTTTAAATTAAATTATTTTCTGATACTCTTAATTGTGAGCTTTTTAGTTAAACTAGTTTTTATACCCTTTCTCTATAGATTTTCAAAAGAAACAACCAGACGATGATTCCGCTCCAAGTACAAGTAACAGCCAATCAGATTTGTTTTCTGAAGAGACCACCAGTGACAACAGTAATACCTCGATAACCATGCCAACTCTTAGTCCGAACCAGCAGTCGCTTCCGACAGAACTGAATGTAACTTCATCAAGCAAAGAGGAATGTAAGTGTCTACACCATGAGAGGTGGTGGGGAGGGCCCAGGAATTTCACTGTGAGTACCTTGGTCACAGATGCTTAGTCTCAAATACAAGATGGTGGTTCTTTTTATTCAAGATGAGTATGCAGGTATGGGACCTGTGCTCAACAAGGTAGAGCAGCATGTCAGCCATTCCTTGGAATGTGAGGTCTGCCCAGGAGAGCGCCTTCATTCACTGCAGAAGGACATGTTCTATGTTCACTGCAGAAGGACATGAAGTTTGGAGCCAGCCTAGAGCAGTGGCTGCCCTCTGGATGCATATTAGCATCCACTGAGGTTTTCTTTAAAAATTTGTTTTTGGTTTATTTTATGTGTATGACTGTTTTGTCTACCTGTATATGCATATTAGCATCCACTGAGGTTTTCTTTAAAAATTTGTTTTTGGTTTATGTGTATGACTGTTTTGTCTACCTGTATGTATCACATATGAGCAGTGCCCACAGAGGCCAGAAGAGGGCAGCAGATCCCCTGGAAGTGGAGTTAGGGGCAGTTGTTAGCTGACATGTGGGTGCTGGGAACCAAACCTGGGTCCCCTGTGGGAGCAGCCAGGGCTCTTAACTGCTGAGCCATCTCTCCAGCCTCTAAAAATGTTTAGATTTCATTTTTATTAATGCATTTGTGTGTTGGTGCATGTGCCACACATACATGTGAAAGACAGAACTGCAGGAGTTGATTCTCTAATTCTATCGTGTGAGTCTTGGGAATCAAACCCACGTCACCAGGCTTGGGGACAAGTGTCTTTACCTGCTCTGAGCCATCTCACTTTATCAAGTGATGAACTCACAGAGATCTGCCTGCCTCTGCCTCCCGAGTGATGGGATTAAAGGTGTGTGCCACCACGCTTTTACCTGCAGAGAGCTCTAATGTACAGTTACTGTTTAAAACTACTGGTTTAGGGCTGGTATTGAGCTCCCACCCCTGCTACTGACTGGACTTGTCCATCGTTAAGTGTTTAACTTAGGTAGTAATACTATTAATGTGGAAGGGGGCATGGAGATCGAGTGCACAAGAGAACAAGTAAACTCAGGTGTGCATGTGTCTTGGTATATTATAGAGGTCAGAGGACAGTTCTCTGTACTGTAGTCCGTTGTCTCCTGCCACCTTGTAGGACCTAGGAAATAAACTCAGGTCATTAAACCTGTGCAGAAGCACCTTTACCCTCTGAGTCATCACACTGACCCTCTGTATCACTTTGTATTTAACCTTTCCTTTGGGATACAACTATAACTGATAGTATTTGTTGAAAATTATAAGGATATTATGACAGCAGTTTTTGCCTCTTACACTTAACAAGGTTGAAATTTAGTGTTTCAAGTTTAATGACTGTCTAGAAATGATAGGTCAGAATGTTCTGTTTGCTAATTTTGGAAAGGTTAGCAACAAAAAATATTTATCTAAATCTCTCATATATTACTGTATTCAGTCATGTTGAGAATATACAATAAAGTCTTCAAAGAGTTTGATATTTAGTAAGGGAAATTAAATGTGTTTGTTTACAGAGGATGGCACAAGAGCAAGCTTCCCTCCCCCCTCCCCAGAACATGTGGAAATGCTTAGAGGCCAAGGGAGCTACTAAGAGCCTATATTGCATAGAACATCCTGCTACATCAGAATGTGATCCAGCCCACCCTGTCAGTTGTGCTGGCTTTAGAAAGCTTGCACTTGGCTGTGTGTACCCATGTTAGTGGTTCTTAATACATGCTGTTGAAGAAGGGCATCGGCTTACTCAGAAAGGCTACTGAAGACAGAAAGTTATTAAGACAGTGTGTGGCCTCAGCTGTGCTGGAAACTGCCTGAAGCTCCTCAACGGTGGTGACTCCTTCATAGCTGTTGTTGAAGGATGACGTTGGGAAGGTGACTATAGCCAGGTGGTAGAAGCCTGAATGCCCAGTTTAGCAATTTGGACTTTACACAGCAGCCATGGAGTGACAGTAGCACTGTTCTTTTGAAGAAACAGCCTGACAGAATTGGAAACAGGGTGGATTATATGGAAAGCACATTACAGAGAAAACCTGAGGAATCAGGAAATGAGATTAGCTTCAGACAGTAGAACTCTAAGATGGACACACAGTGCTTCAAAGTGGTGAGAACAGACTTGAGTGAAGCCCCTCTGCATTCTGAGAGCAACAGACAAAGAAGGCAGTTGAAGAAATCAGAGAGGAGACTGGTGTGAGCAAGCCTCGGAAACGGAGGAGATTTCAACTTACAGCCTGGGCTTTGTAATAAGGACAGTGACTGCTCACACTTAGGAGGAGTTTGCTATATTGTAAGCCCTCTTCTAACCATAGCATTTAATTATAACATAGCTTTGAGGGAGGGACAGTTAATTGTACCCATTTTTATAGATGAGGACATTAGAGTATAGAGACCCATTAACTTCTCCCAAAGTTACAGCGCTTATGCCTGGCAGAGGAGCCCATGTTCCAACATGCAAATTTGGATCTGGAACCCATGTGTTGAAATACTCCAGCACAGTGCGTGTATGTGTGAACATGCTGCTGAGGTTGTGAGCTGAGGAGTCATTTGGATTTGGTGATCATGAGATTGCTCTGTCTGTGTTTATTTGTACATTGACTCAGCAGTCTTTGTGGGGTGCAACGCTGGACACTAACGAGCACTTCATCTTCTTTTTTTAAGCTTCACATTCGTATATGTAAGAGGACGCAAAATTTGTCCCGTGCTTGCCTTATTTCATAAAACATCCATGTTGTTGTCACGTGACAGGACTTCATTTTTGTGGCTGTTTTCCATTGTGTACATACACAGCATTTTATTCACATATTTGTGTAGGGATGGTCTCCCAAGTCATCCCTGTCTTGGCTATTGTAAATAGTGTAAGAAATGTGGGAATGCAGGTTCCTCTTCAACATAGTGAGTCTTTCTTTGGATACATTGTGAGTTATTTCCATAGATGGTGAGCAATAAGGTTCTAGTTTAATTCCACTGCATGTGAATATCCACTTTCCCCAGCATAGCGACTGAAGATGCTTTTCTTTTTCTGATGTGTATTTTACTTCCTATGTTGAAATCCCTTGGCTGCAGAAGGATTTATTTCTGAGTTCTCCATTCTGTTCCATTGCTCAGTGTTATGGCGTTCTCTGGGCTGTGGTGTGCTGATTTGGTTATCACACAGTTTTGTAGTATTTGATGCTTCTAGGTTCTTGTTTTGCTCAGGATTGCTTTGGCTTTTATGAATATTTGGTGAATTACATGAATTTTCAGGCTTCATTTTATATTTCTGTGAAGAATATTACTGATATTTTGAGAGGAATGATACTGAATCTATAAACTGCTTTGGATAGTATCACCATTTTAACAATATTTTGCAGCCCATGAATATGAGATACCTTTCCCTTAGGGTATGTGTGTATGGGTGCTACAGTCTGCCCCCCCTCCCGCTCCCCTCCGCTCTTTGTCTGTGTTCTTCAGTTCCTTCCCTCAGTGTTGTATCATGTTGTAGAGACCACAGGGCTCTCAGTTAAATTTATGTCTAGATTGTTTTGGTAGCTATTGTGAGTGTGGTGGCTTTCTGGATTTTTTTCTCAGCAAGTTTCTTACTGATATAGAACACTATTGATTTTTTTTTAATTGATCTTGTGTCCTGGACATTTACTAAATTTATCAGTTCTAATAATTGTTGGTAGAATTTTTAGGATTTTCTATGTATGAGGTCATGACATTTACAAACAAGGATAATTTTACTTCGTGCTTTCCAGTCTGGATGCCTTTTCTTTCTTCCTTTGCCTCCCCCCTTCACCCTCTTCCTTCCCCTCCCCTTCCTCTCCACCCCTCACCTCCTTTCCCTTTCCTTCCCTTCTGTCCCCCCTCTCCTGTCTCCCTTCCCCTCTTCTCCCCTCCCTTCCTCCTCTCCTGACTCCCCTCCCCTCTCCTTCCTTGGTCCCCTCCCACCCTCCCTTCTTGTTTGAATCTTGCTACTGTTTTTGGTTTTGGGTTTGGTATGGTTTGGGTTTTGTGACAGGGACTGATTGTGTTGCCTATGCTGGTCTTAAACTCCTAGATTTTTTTTTAATATGATGCTAATTTCCAAAATAGTGATTCGAGAGCATTCTTTAGCAGTGAGTAAATTAATTTGATTGAACAAAACCCCCTTTGTTTCCTTGGAAACTGTTTTCTGGTGATATCCTAACTTCCCAGGGACTTAGAAAACAATGGAAGAGTTTAGACAAGCCTCACTGTGCAGTCTAGCCTGTCTCAGACTTGCAGCCTTCCTGCCCCCAGTTCCTGAGTGTTAGACTCATAGAGGTGAGCCATCATATCTAGCTGGTCATGCCTTTTAATATGTTCTTTATGCCTGTTGTAGGGTCTGGCAAGGCCACTCTGCCCTCTGCAACATTATTACCACTACCACCAAGTGGATAAATTTTTTTTTAATTTTTAATTTTTCCAATTAAATTTCTAGTAATCTCCAAATGAAGCCAATTTTCCTTTTTCATACTGGCTTCTTTGAGAGGGCAGATACTGGACAGAGCAGGCTGGCTTCTTCCAGTAAAATGTTTTGAAAATATTACCTATTAAAAATATTTTATGGCTTCCTGCTGGGCTGGTTTTAAGTGAAATATGGAAGGGAGATTTATTTACAGTTCTCTCTGTGTGTGCCTTTCCCTTCCCTGTTCTGTAATGAAGCTCAAAGCATCAGGCCATTTATCAGGGATAATTATACAACAGATGGAGCTTTTCTGAAATATAATAGTCTCAAAGTGGAAGATTCTCTCTGTAATGAAGAATGCCCAAACTTTAAATGTCTCTTTTGATTTTAATTTAAGAGCTTTTTTTCTAGTACATTTATTTATTAATCCTAAAGCTGGTTCTGTAAAGCATGCTGCTTGTTTAGGGCCTTGTTCTAAAAAGATTGATCCTTTGCAGTGCAGTTTGCTAATACACAGTTATGTGCTTCATTGAATTGAATGACTGTTAACTCTTGAGTCAGTGCAGGACGTCTTTAAGTTGTTCCTTGTCAAAATGCAGGGCTTGAGCAATTAGTAGTGTTTGCTTATAGAAACTCTCTCTAGTCTACCATATCCAAGCACCCAAGTAGTATCATTTGACCTTTAACCAGTCAAATAAGAGTCAAGTTAAAGAGAAACAGTTTTTAAGTTCCTCACTTGCTGCTTTTCTTCTGTTAACTTTTAATTCTGACTTCAAGTACTCACATGATATAGGACCACGTTTTCAATTTTTGAAAACCAATTTGCTTGTCTGTGTTCTTTGCGTATTTAGCTATTTTCCCTTGCTGGTTTGTAGGAATGCCTTCTGTAATCTGTAAAAGTCTTTGTTAAATATAAAAATGGAAATTCTAGAAATAAACAATTTTCAGGGCTTTAATTTTGTGTCATTCTGAGTAGGATGAAGTCGTCTTGTGCCATCCTGCCTTCTGTGGTCTGGGACCTCAGTCCCACCTTCCCCCATTGGCCACGCTCTATATGCTGCCTGCTGTTTTATCGTAGCCTCAGAGTCCTCAGGGTAACTGTTAGGGTTGCAGTGCTTATGTCAAAGTAGCCCTCTGTGTACCTAATGATCCCCAGAAGCCAAGAATAATGATGTTGGCAATTTTATTGCGACTATTGTAATTTTTCCTTTTCTTAATATTTTATTTATTATTTTTATTTTATGTGTATGCATGTATTGCCTGCATGTAGGTAAGAGCACCTGTGTCGTGCAGTGCCTGCCTGCAGAGATGAGAAGAGGCCATCAGATCCCCTGGAACTAGAGTTACGGACAGTTGTTAGCTGCCATGTGGGTGCTGGGATTCGAAGCCGGGTCTTCTGCAAGAACAACCAGTGTTCTTAACTGCTGAGCCTTCTCTCCAGGCCCTTTGTTGTAATTTTTCTATATTACAGTTGTCACTTTCTTACTGTGCCTGATACATGAATTAAACTTTTAGGTATGTGCCAGGAGAACATAGTAGAGAGTTTGCTGCTGCAGTTCCAGGAACCTTCTTGGGGGTCTTTGAAGCATAGCTCCTGCACACAAAAGGCACTACTAAAGTGCAAAATGTCCACTTTGGGTCTCTAAATTTATTGGAAAAACTGACACATATTATTCTTATTTCTAAAATTTCTTCCACTAAATGCACTGTTAATGCTATGTATTGTACCAAGTACACTAACTAATTTTGTGTGTGTGTGGTATTGTGTTCATATGTGTATATAAGGGTACACATGTGTATGCAAGTGGAGGCCCAAGATTGATGTGGAATATTTTCTTTGACGTGCTTTGCCTTAATATTGAGGCAACTTGAACCCAGAGCATACCAGGTATGCGAGTCTAGCAGGCCAGCTTGGTCTAGGGATCCCATCTTGCTTTCTACATGCTGGGATTGCAGGTGGGCTGTCATGGCCACACAGCTTTTATGTGGGGGCTAGGGATCCAAACGCTGGTCCTCACTCTTCCATAGCAAGTGCTTTACCCACTGAACTATCTCCCCAGCTCTAGATTTTATCCTTTAGTTGCCTGTGATATTATTTGTAGTTCTTGATTTGTGTTTGTTTATGATCCTGTATGTAGTTGGTTCATTGGAAAAATACTGAATCTGGAAAGTTGTCATTGCCACTCCCGTGTTTTCATAGGGTTGTATCTGTAAGCTCTGTTCTTGTTTCTGATGTTTTCCTAGGTCATAAACTTGTCAGATGATTGATAGGCATGAAGGAAGGATATTCTTTGTTGCCTCAGCACTGTCATGATGTCATCCAGATTGTTATGTCCTCCCCCTTCCCCCCCTTCCCCTCTCTTTTCTGTCTTCCTTTTAAGACAGGGTCTTTCTATCTGGAACTCACTATGTAGACCAGGCTGGTCTCAGACTCATGGAGGTCTGCCTGCCTCTGCCTTCTGAGTGCTGTTATTAAAGGTGTGCACCATTATGTCTAGCCAGATGCTTTATTTTATGTTTATGAGTATTCTGCCTGCATGTGTGGATGTACACCACATGCATGTCTGGCACCCGCAGAGTCCAGAAGGGGCATTGGATCCCATGGAATTGGAGTTACAGATGGTTGCTAGCCACCATGTAGGTGCTGGGAACTGAACCCAGGTCCATTGCAAGAGCATCTGGTGCTCTTAACCACTGAGCCATCTCTCGAGTTCCTCCCACCCCCAATAATAATGTTTATTTATTCTTTGAAATGTTTATATATGTATGCAGTGTATTTTGATCACTTCCACTCCCTTTTCCCCTCTTCCAACACATCTCCCTCCCAATTTCATGTCTTCTTTCAGGTTTTTAATCTTGTATCAGATGTCCTCCCCTGTACCTGGCCCTCAGTATGGCCGACCGGCCTGCTTTTCCCAACAGTAGTGGTCTGTGAACCAAATGGAAGCCTCTCTTTCCCCAAAGTTTACCTGGCCCTCACAGAATCATTTCATTCACTCTGTTTGCATTAAAGAACTCTGTGGTCCCTGCCTGTGACACCTGCTCTCTCAAGCTGTCTTTCACTGGTCACCTTTTAGATGTGAGGGAATCATCTCTGTGTCTAAGCTCAGAGTCCAAACAAGCAAAGTCTTCATTTTACGCTGCCTTGCTAGACTTCAGTGTGTCCCGTGTGGTACTTAGCAGGGCAGTGCTCTGTAAGTGCTTACTTAAATATTTAGAAAAATTTTACTGTTATTTCCCCTACTTTATGGACTGCTTTATATGTTTTGATACATTAAAGTGTCTCATTGCTTATACTGTGTTTGTTTGTTTGTTTGTTTGTTTGTTTTTGGTCTTTTTGACACAGGGACTCACAACCCCAGGTGGCCTGGAACTCACTATCTAGACCAGGGTGGCCTTGAACTCAGATTCACCTGCCTCTGGCTTTAATCTTGGGATTAAAGGCGTGTACCAGCAGCTACCATTTAAGATATTAACAACATATAATAATAGATTTAATATTTAATAGTACTAGGAAGTAATCCCTAGACAGATAAAAATTTTAAAATTGTGTGTCTCATTGTGGTGACAGCTCACCTCAGATGTTTAGAATGAGTATCTTTGCCTGTCTTGCCCCTTGTGGGTTGCTGCTTGCCTCTTGTGAGAAGGTAGTTGCTGTTCATTTGCATTGCCTTTATCTTCTGAATTTCTCCTTTTAAGACTTTTTTTCAAAAGAGACAAACAGCAAACTTTTAAAACTTACTTTCCAGGGCCCCTAAGTCCTGCAAATCTGGAAATTTAGTTTCTATAAAGTCTTTCTTAGGCCACTGTAAGATTGCACAGTTACTGACAGACTTGGTTTTGAAGCATCTCATTACTGACAACCTCTTTGCAAGTATAGATGTTGAAAAGAAACTCTTATTAAATTAAAAGTTTTGTACTTGTCTATGAAGGTAAAGGTCACACTGAGCAACCACAGGGCTCATCAGGTGAGCCCTTTGCAATTGTCATGTTTTTGTTTTGTGTAGGTACAAGAATTGGGTGACACTGATGACTTTAAACTAAATCTAAGGTTTATTTATGACAAAATGTTTGGCTGGAAAAAATCCTATTATAATAGAGGCGCCCACTTAGATGTGTTAGAAGTTGTCATTTTAACTTTACATGACTACATTTTAGGTTTATGCAATTCTCTGACAATTGAGAGCTGCTAGGACCCCCCCCCCCAAAAAAAAAGGTGCATAACTTCGTGTTTCATATTCATTTTTTCCATTACTTCATAAAATATTTCACTTTTTGATCAGAGATAACTCTTTAGATTTAATAAGAACAATGGGGTACCACTTTAGTAAGGAATTTTTTAAATTCCCAAATATCATTACAGCTCTTTTGGAACATAATTCAGGTTGTGACATTTCTAGCCACTCATGGCAAAGAGAGGTCTTGTTAGTATTCACTATTTTGTATAAATCAAGCTGTGTAGATCATGCATAGTACCCTTCATTCACGGTCACCGTGAATACACTGACAGTACTGGTACAGCGTCCTTCAGAGGGACTGAGCAAAGAGGTAGCGAGGGGCCTTTGTGTACTGAGTTCTTACAGTTTCATGGGCAGTAGCTGTGGTCTGGATGGATGTCTTGCTTCTTGTACCTCCTGTGAAGAGCCTGCACAGTTTACTTCTCTTTCTGAGGTAGGCACAACAGCCTTTTGCTGTTTCCAGTGCAGACCAAAGTTTATGAGAATGCTCTTGCTACCTGTGCTTTAAAAATCATCTTCCAGTGCTGAGTGTTTCCATTAGTGTTAGAGAAGCATGCTTGTGTTGAAGGTAAAAATGCAAATCTGAGTTGGGCCCTAGTTAAGCCTGTAAATAGTCAACTGAAGCCTAAATTAGCATGGTGACAGCCCTGGCTTCCTATCCATATCAAATGTACTCTGTCATGAACAAAACAAAGCCATGCCCCAAATTAGACCTGTGTATGAGTATATTGCCTGCATGTATGTGAGTGCACCCGTGTCGTGGAATGCCTCAGAGGGCAGAAGAGGGCTTCGGATTCCCCTGGAACTGGAATTAAGGATGGCTCATAGCCGCCATGTGGGTGCTGGGAATCAAACCCGGGTCCTCTGCAAGAGCAGTCAGTGCTCTTAACTGCTGAGCCATCTCTCCAGCCCTGCCAAGTAATATTTTGACCTCCCCAAAGGGGCTCTGGTTTTGATCCCTAGGATGGAGATGTCTTGGAAGTTCACTGCTAACTGTTATAGCTTTGCCGCATTCTCACACCTGAAAAACTGATAGTGGTCGCATTTAACGGCTTACCCCAAAACCTTTTGAGTTCTGTGAAACATATTTTAGTCATCCTGCATGAGCAGCAAAAACAATGTCTGGTTTGAAATTGTAACTATGGAGTTTATGTCTCTTGTTTTTATTTATTTAAATATTAACTTTTTTATTTTTGAGAATAGGTAAATCTTTTACTATTACTTATGCCAAGAGCATGCGTTTGTCTTTTCAAGAGTGAGATAAGACATTGGTTTGGAAGGAATGCAGGAGAATTGGAAAAGGAGCTAACTTTCTAGGCTCACTGATTTCTTCTGTGCTGGTTGTTCTGTAGTGCGGCCTGTGACCTGTTAAGTCCTGCTTAGGGTCCACAAAGTCTTTCCAACTATTTATCTAAAGGGTGGGCTTCTTCATGTGAACCCTGCAAGAGATGGGCTGGAGGTGCAGGTGCAGAACTCAGATGTCTTCTTTTTTAATTATTTTATTATTTTTATTTTATGCATATGAGTATATTGCCTACATTTATGTAGATGCACCTGTGTCATGCAGTGCTCACAGAGGTCAGAAGAGGGCATCAGATCTCCTGGAATTGGAGTTTTGGATGGTTGTTAGTCACCATGTGGATGCTGGGAATTGAACCTGGATCTTCTGCAAGAGCAGCTAGTGTTCTTTACTGCTGAGCCATCTCCATCCCTCAAATGTTGTCTTTAATGTTTTAGTTGTTAGCCTTACCTTTAATGGCTGTCCTATCCCTCTAGCCCGCAAGTGTCTTCTTTTAAGCTTGGCAGGCTTTTTTTTTTTTTAAATGATAGTTATGTTTTATAAAAAGGTTTTTATATTCAAATGTAACTGTTTTGTTAATTTAAATGAAACATTTAAATTTTTGTCATTTTAAATTTCAGATAGGTAAATATTGTCAATATGGTACCTGTATGAAGTTCTTTATTAGCCTTAGTAATTTTTTCAGTTAATTTTTTTTATGTGCACGAGTGTATTATCTGCATGTATGTGAGTGTATCTGTGTCATGCACTACCCCAGAGGTCAGAAGAGGGTTTCAGATTCCCCTGGAATTGGAGTTAAGGATGGTTGTAACCGCCATGTGGGTGCTGGGAATCGAACCCCGGTCCTCTCTGCAAGAGCAGTCAGTGCTCTTAACCGCTGAGCCATCCATCTCTCCAGCCTTAGCCTTAGTAATTTTTAAATATAACAATGTTGCTAGAGGACTGCAGAGCTTATGAACTTCGATACTAGATCAACCTATAAAGATTGTGAAAAATCAGCTTTTTTTTTAATATTAGTGAAAGTTCTTTTCCACAGAAGTTTAGATTTATCAGTAGTTGTTTTTGGCTTGAACACTTACTGTGCTACATTACTAAAGTGAGACTGCCATTACCCTTGAGGCTCATGTCCTTAGTGCTATTATAGGTCAGAAGAGCATTCAGAACCTGCCTGTTCTGAGCAGACCTACCTGCCTGCCTGCCAGCCTCCTTGAGAGCATTGTCAGTGTGGGCATGTGGAGAGCCCACTAGATTTCCTCTCTGTGCTGCTCCACTGGACAGTGTTGGGCAAGAATTTTATTTATGATGAACAAGCAGGGTGGTAATTACACACATGCACATACACTTCTTAGTGTTCAGAGAGATGCCCAGCACTGTTATCCTTAGGGAGTCAGGATGGAGTAGTAGTGAAATGTTGTTGAGCACAATAGCAGTAGCAAGATCCAGCCCACTTTGAAGATCTCATAAATCCCCAATTTATATGTAAATGATGTGAGAGTTCCTACAGTGAGTTAGGACTAGAGCTTTTGACAGAGAGATTAGCACTGAAATTCTGTAACAATCCTTAGAAACAGTTTAATTTGGAAGTTTCACTTGGAGAAATGGGAAGGCCATTATCTGTGCTGATTTCCTGTAAACTTAAGATTCCCACACATTATATCTTTATGTTTCCTTGTTTTTCATTAATGGAACTTTTCAAACCCAGTTGTGTAGACAGATTAGCCTTGTCCTGTCTGATTAAAGCAGTCATGAATTGCAGGGTAGGGCCAGAGAAAGGTGGGAATTTCTTTTCTGAAGAGGTGACTTATTTTTTTGTGCATTCTAATCTGTCATTTGTACTCATTACCACCAGTTTGTTGCCATTTAAAATCATCACATTTATGTTGAAGGTGTTTAGCGAGGGACTGTGTTATTGCTGAAGATTATTTGAATATTATAATATTCAATAATATAATATTATAAGAATATTTATATTCTTAACATGACTGCAGTAGAGACAGTAGTTTATGTCTTCATTGTGTAGCTTTTTCCTGTCTCCTACCCCCACCTCTTTGAAAAGCTTCAACAAACTCAATTCTGGATCTCTCAAGAGGCAAAAGAATTGTAACCATTGAATCTGTTTGAAATAGCTTTTAGAATGAATGGTGAGCCTGGAAAAGTGAGCCTCTGCAGAGGTAAACAGTGTAGGGATCCTGATAGAGTGAAATTGACCAGCTAGTTAGAAAGGGATGATGCATTCTAATTAGCACACAGTGCCTTTTGCTGGGATTTAGATACTGTTATGTAAATGCCATGTTAATTAAGCAAGACAATTGAAGTGCTGTAAATCTGCTCAAGGAATGGCTGTTTCCATATATTAATGCTTTGCAGTTACGGGGAAGAGCTGATAGAATATTTGATTATTGAGCGGTTTTAGCTGACTGACACCTTGAACAGTCCATTTTCCCCAATTGATACGGTTTAAAATATTTTATTTTTATTTTATGTGTATGAATGTTTTGCCTGCATGTATATAAGTGTACCATGTATGTGCAGTGCCCCACAGAGGCCAGAAGAGGGTGTCTGATCCCTGGAACAGCTGTTAGTCACCATATGGATGCAGGGAATTGAACCCAGGCCCTCTAGAAGAACAGCAAGTGTTCTTAACTGCTGAGCCATCTCTCTAGCTCCCCAATTGATACTTTTTTGCACATGGTTTAACTATAGGCAGTGAAATCTGGTGGAACCAGGAGTCAAAAATAACCACCCATGGTGGCTGTTTTAACAAAGCCTTTCAGAGTAGACTGTTGGGTGCTCCTTCAAGGTAAAGGAGAAATGCTATTTTTCTGTTTTGCCTAGACTTGGAATCTGAGTGTCTGAGAGCATTGCTGTTGTAAATGCAGCCGTCCTTGAAGCCATCCTCCCTGAGTTATAGTCTTCTAGTGGCCTGGGGAATTCGTTACTGTGAGAGTTTTGATCAGGGTTTTTTCCGACATGCTCAATAACTCTATTTGGAGACTGTAATTTTCAGAATACTTCACTTTGAAATGTGAATGTTGATGGTTAATGTGATAACTTTATGAAGTCCTGTTTTGGCAGGTTACAGTGAAGTGAATATGCAAATTCCATGCCTGTCTTCAACCTCACCAGGCTGAAATCAGTACTATTTCCCCAGGGAAATCCATTGCCCTGTTGGAAATGTTTCTGCTTATTGGAAATACAGCCAAAGAATAGTATTTCATAGCTTTCTTGAAATTTCAGTTGTGACCCATAGTGCTGCATTACACTTGACACCTTTAATACCAGAATAGAAACAACCCTGGAAGAAAAGGGAGAATACTCAGACTTCCCTGGTCACACACCACTAGCTGCCCCCACAGCATTATCCATTTATGAATTCCAGACTAAATTGTTGAAACTTGGCATGTTAGAAAGAAGTCCTGAATGTAACATCAAATACAAAATGCTAATCTGTTCTTACACATCTCCAGATAATGAAGAAACTTGGAAAATTAGTTAGTCTAGCAAAGGGAAACAATAAGCACTTGTGCTGATTGACTGAAAGGCAGTTCAGGTTAGAGACAGGGTCTTGTAATGTAGCCCAGGCTGTGACCTCCAATTTACAATCCTCCTGCCTGACTCCCAAGTGCTGAGGTGTAGGCAAGTGCCACCACATGCAGCTCAGGTTCATTAATATGTCGTCTGCTTCCCAGAGACCATCATGTTAAGCAAGGAATGTCAAGATTTTTAGCCGGGGCGTGGTGGTGTACGCCTTTAATCCCAGCACTTGGGAGGTAGAGGCAGGCGGATCTTTGTGAGGCCAGCCTGGTCTACATAGCGAGTTCCAGGACAGCTGGAGCTACAGGGAGACCCTGTCTCAAAAAGACAAAAACAAACAAAAAAACAGAACTTATTTTTCTTAAGTCAGTGCTACAATACAGGCTATAGATATGACAGACAGTTGCTCCCAAGACTCCACCTTTGAGTCATGGTGACTACTCTGAGAACTCATTGGCCTCTCCAAAGAAAACTGAGATTGAGCTTTCCAAGGACTGTGAAACTTTCCTAGATCAGTGATTATGCTTTGTGCTTGACCAATGAACTTTTTTTTTAATTCTTAAAGGACTCTCTGAACTCCTTAATAGGACACATTCTGTTCTCTGCTAGAATCCCCAACTTAAAATTCTGAGCACTAAAACTGTTTAGTGCAATTTTTTTTAATCATTAGTTGTCTTGAGCCTCTGTGGATCACAGTATCATGATTTTGATTGTTTAAACATATATTTACTACCCCAGGCTCAGTCTACTGAACATCCTTCCTGTCCCCCCGCCCCCATCCACCTATTTAACTCCCAGTCATGCAGTGGCTCCCTCACCTTGCTCTCTGTTACTGGGTCTTTCTGTTCCGCCCTGTTGCTTAGGAAGAGCAAGGATGGAAGCAGAGTTTACTGAGACTTATGGCCTACGTGCCAGCTCCCTCCTCGGGCATTAGAAATTCCAGAAAGGAAACACCAACTCTGTTTTTGATGGAGTAGATGCTTTCATTTTGGCCTTACCATCAATGTTCAAACTCTTGTTTACTAGAACCACATGGGACACACACCATATTTTTCCTGTTGTGGACAGAAACCTAAAAAGGTTTCTCTTGAGCAGCCTATAATTTCCTACGTTCACTTTAACAGTTGCTTTGTAATTAATTGTATGAGAGCAGATAATGTCCTCTCTAGTGGTAGTTCCTCTATTTTGAAAGTATGTGAAGTTTGGATGACAATACAATTTATGATATATATATATATGGTACTCACATGCTTCTGTTCTGGGTTTAAAAATGTTTCATAGGTTATAGTCTGCCAGAGTAAGCTTAATTCCAAGCTCTCTGTTTATAATATTGCCCAATTATCAAAGCTGGGATACATTATCACTGCCAGTTACTCTTCCTGTCAATTTGTCTTGGCTCAACTATGGTTCTATTTGTACTTTAATGTAGTGAATGCATTGGATTGGGTTGTTAGTTTAACAAGCTCTCTGGAGGACATTTTCATGATGATGTATGTTGAGATATGCTCAGAGGTTGTAAAATTATCTGCATATTTGCCAAAACCTACAGAAATGCATTCACTAGAAATTTTTTAAAGGGTAACTCTCAACCTTCAGATGAGGTGAAGTTTCTCTTATTTGATAATTACCTGGGCAGATGCAAGCATGGGGTGTTAATTCATGAGTCCCAACTGAACTTCTTGAGTTTTGATTTCGTGGTTTCTTCCTTCTTGGAGTTTACTGGGTAGATTATTTGATGTTTAAGAAAGTATTCTGGCTGGGCATAGTGGTACACACCTTTAATCCCAGCACTTGGGAGGCAGAGGCAGGTGGATCTCTGTGAGTTTGAGGCCAGCCTGGTCTATATAGTGAGTTCCAGGTCACCTGGGGCTACAGGGAGACCCTGTCTCAAAAAGACCAAAAAAAAAAAAGAGAAAGCATTCTGATACACTCTAGTTGACTTCTGTGCAGCTCACCCTGTTCTGGAAACCCATGATCCTGGCCAAATACTGAACTTCGACTTGAAGAAAAATGCTATCAGATACTGGAATTTACTGGGCTGTTAATATTTATAGCATGTCCAGCTGGCTGATCAATGTGCAGTAATCACCTCCTGTGCTCACCTTAACTTACTGCATCAAAGTTCCAGATTCATAGCTAGGAGTCTGTATTTTTAAATGACCCCAGAACTTTCAGATTGAGGAAATTTCTAATATTTTGATCTGTTGATTATCACTTAAATGTGGCTTGTTCTAGTACTGCTGGAGCATCCCTAATCCAAAAATCTAGAATGCTCCAAAATCAGATACTTTGGAGCCACAGGGGAACATTCCATACCTGATCTCCTGTGGGTTACAGCCAACCTGTGAGCACACTAAAAATACTGTGTGCAGTCAGCTTAGGCTGTGTATGAAGTGTAACACAACTTCGTGTCTTGGATCCTCTCTCTAAGACACCTTGTTATGCATGTAAAATCTTCAAGAATCTATTAAGAACACCAAAAACCAAGAGTTCTGTTTCAGTCATTTTATATGAAGGATATTTAACCTGTATTTCACTTTTTCAGTCTCTTTATGTTCCACATCCATTTAAAAAATTTAAAATATATTTTACTTTCCTACTTAAATCCACCAGCTCATATTGTCAACTCATGAACATTTTTAAGTGCCCACTATCAACATAGTCATAGCCAGACAAATGATGGTGACAGATGACAAGATTCTTGGAAGCTTAAATTCTGCTGAAAGAGAAGAAGATGAAACCTAACGGAAAGCTTTTTCCAGAGACAGTCCAGGAACCCTTTAGCCTGTTGGCAAATTCGCTTTTCTTTTTGCTGTTAAACAAAGGATCACTTACGTAGGAACACTCAGAAAGTAGGAAGTAATTATAGGACTTAAACTTCGTCTTCTGTGAAAGCCTGTAGTGTCCCAGAAGTTGGAATGTTTTCATTTAACAAAAACAAAAGCTTTGCGCAGAAGTGGCACCTTGGGGGAGGTATAAAGGGTCTGGAGAAATCCTAGGAATGTGGGGACAGTCCTCTTGCAGTGGTGCACTGCCTCGTGGAGCTGCTGCTTTCAAGTCTCAGTTGCCCATTTACGAGGTATAAAGGGTCTGGAGAAATCCTAGGAATGTGGGGACAGTCCTCTTGCCAGTAGTGCACTGCCTCGTGGAGCTGCTGCTTTCAAGTCTCAGTTGCCCATTTAAGCTTTCGCTGGCGAATTTGACATATGTAAAAACGAAATATTCATTCGAAATGCTCTGCTCTCTAAGAGGTCATCCTAAACTTTGCAATTTATTCTTGCCTCCTCTTCAGATCCTTGCGTTTTCTAGGCGATGTTGGCCAGTGATAGACGTCCTTCTTCATTGCTGCCTGTCGTCGTCTTTGGCACGCAGTTCTTCTCCATCCAGCCATTTATTGCTTCTGGGTGGTGTTCTATGTGCGTGAGCTTTGTCTTCCTATAAAACTGCACACTCTGACTGTGGGACTCACCTCTGGTGGTGGGCAGTGGGCGTTAAGTACCTTTTGAAGTTGCCAGCATATATACTTGGTTCTTCCTCTCTTTAAGTACGTCCTGTTGGTGTCCTGTGCCTTGTAAGGGTTGCTGCCATCATAGCCGTGCTATAGGAAAGAATGGGCTAATGGTGGACTGCCTAGGTCAGATCTCCAAAACTCTATCCCCATGGACCTCGGTGATACAGCTTCACAGAACAGGTCCTGGAGCTCTTTCATCTTTCTTTCCTTTTCGGTGAGTAACTTCAGTGACATAAAGCCATATTTTAGGTGGCTTACAGTTATGCCTGGTAAATGTTCCTTTCTGTCAGCTAGTCACCTGGAGAGACTTTTCAAAATAGATGTGCAGCATTGGCCTTTGCGTTGTATTCCTTTGTTATCACCAATACTGCTGTCCCAGGGCAAGGTGAGAACTACTGGGCCTTCACGTTAGTATGGTAGCTTCCTGTTTTGGAAGGTAGGCTGTGGTCGTTGGGAATGTTGGGCAGGTTGATGGTGGATCTGTATCAGCTTCGTGTTGTGTTGATGGTCCTGATCTTACAGGATGAAATTACTGCTTCCCAAGCCTTCATCTTCTACCTAATGAAAATCTTTTGCATGCTCTTGGATTGTGCCCTGCATAATCTCTGGGCCACACTGATCCCCTGAAGGTGCTCTTCATGCCCACTTCTTACAATGAAACTGGATTTTCTTCCCCGGCCAGCAGTGCTTTCTTTATATACTAAATTGATCTGTACTTTTTTTGTGAAAAACCCTTTATTATTCCTTAGGGAGTTTCCTTCTTGATCTAAGGCCAGTTTTACAGTAAACTGGAAGGTACAGTGACCACTGAGATCACAAAAGGACATGTGCCTCCTGTGTAGAGGAACTCCACTTCCCAAACTTTGGGTGATTTCTTCTCTCCAGGATCTAAATTCCAATTACGTTTTTATTTTTTAAAACTTAACATGTGAGACTTAACTATGTTTTATGAAATTCCTGATACTATAAAGAAAGACTTTGGAACTCTGTAGACTGTTCCATGTAAGACCTCAGGTTCAGCACGCACCACCACCACCTGCTGTCACTCCTGCATACTATAGGTTGACCCTTTACTTTGTTTTCTTTCTTCGTGGTCGCAGCTATGGGCAGGTGGGAGATATCTGACTGATGTGCCTACCTTTTTGTTTCTAGGTGGGCCATGCACAGATACAGCTCATGTCTCGTTAATCACACCAACCAAAAGATCCTGTGCTACAGGTATGTACACCATCCTTACCTGAATTCTTCCCAGAAGTTAGCCATTGGTTCTAACTTGGTGTGCATACCCCAGGGGATTGTCTAATTTTTCCCCCCATCAATTATGAAAAGATACTTGGTGTTGGGATTGGAGTTGGAACAGAAGTCAGAGATGTTCCGAGGGGTCAGGTTGACTGCATTATACTGGTAGCTAACTCCAAGACAGTGGGTATTAAAATTTACCTACTTGCTAATATCTGAAGACTATTAAGACGTAAAACACACATAAAATGCTGATTATTGCCCAGTTTGTTTAAGTCTTAGATCTATTAAAAAACAATGTTTAAATAGTGTCTTATCTTGATTATTGTGGTTTCTTAGTAGTTTTGAAGAAAACACCTTCTCATTCATGGTAGCCTAAGGCCTTTCTTTTCAGGTGCATAGAAGTCTCCCAAACATCTTTGCATCTGTGATGTTTTTATTAAACAGGAAGTCATGTGTCTCTGAGCTCTCTAAATAACAGTTCTAATGCCCATTGCTCCCTTAGCTTATAGCTTAATTTATTTTAAATAATGTTTGCTTTTTCAGGTAATACTGCCTGCTGTTTAAAATATCTGAAGGTTTATATTTAGAGAAGTCAAAATAATTACATTGTTTTCTAAAGGTCACAGTCAAAATATTTTTCATAACTTAATCCAGCCCTTTTAGTTCCCCAACAGAAATGGCACCAGCTATTTCCATGTGCATCTTAAAGCCCCAGTCCTTTAAATACTCATAATTTGCTGTCAAGGCTCATACAAACCTGTCTTTGTGCAGATTTAGAGTAACATCCAGGTACTGAACTCGAAAAAATTTAATCCAAATGGCCAGCTTTAAGGCAGATGTGTGCATGCGAGTCCAGCATGCTCTCTCCACCTGTGTCCACTGGGCAGTAGGAAGAGTGCATTTCTTTACCTGAAACCAGGAAGGGACTGCCAGACACTGTAGCTCTGTGTCCACCATTCAGGGCTGGCCGGTGGTGGTGGTGGCGTCTTTTAAGCACCGCCAAGCCTGACCAGCCCTGACATGTGCAGTACCTTGTGACCACTTTATTGAGCAGGTTCCCCTCAGTGGCTACCAATGCCCGGCTGGCACCTCACATTCCTGGCATCTTCAAAATCCTGGGATCTCTACCGCAGCAAGCATTTGGAACTTGAGTAGTGGGGACCTTTCCAATTGAAGCCATAGCAATAAACTTTTTCACACATTGTGTGTGTGCTGTGGGCACCCATTAAATGGTATGGGTAGATATTTTAGAAAGAAGAGTAAACTAGAAGTATCAATACTCGCCGAATGCTCACCTCCATTAATTGTATTATGTTGGCCACATTGTCTCTGGCATCGCAGTAGAAGCTGAGGGTGGATTTTTAGGTCGATGTACGTGAAATGAAGAGAGAAGTATGGCATTCTCAGGCACCTTTCTAAGCCTTTGTGCAGGTGAATCCATGCCTTAACTACAAAAAGACTGAGAAGATTGATGTAATGTCCAGATCATCTAAAAAGCCTGAAGGAAAGTTTAAGGTTTCTCAGCATGGACTTTTAAAGTTCACCCTGCTATGCCTTTAAAAATGTAGCTGGCTAGGCCTGACTTTAGAGGACGGAGCCTTTGATTTTGAGAGGAAAATTAAAGATTTGCTCTGAGAACAAAGGCCGACTCAGTCCCCACCTTACTCACTGTCTTGCAATCAGCATGTTGCCCATGGAGCAGTTCTGGTAATTTTTCTTCTGCATCACTAGTTATTGCTATGTTGCTGGAATGTTTCTTCTAGTCTTTATGTTTAGATTCTTTTTTTTTTTATAAAGACAATTACAAATCTATAATTTTAAAAAATATTTATTTTTATTTTTTATGTGTATACGTGTATGCCTGCATGTAGGTAAGTGCAGTGCACCTGTGTTGTGCAATGCCTGCGGAGGACAGAAGAGACTGTCGGATCCCCTGGAACTGGAGTTATGGACAGTTGTTAGCTGCTGTGTGGGTGCTGGGATTCGAACTCGAGTCTTCTGCAAGAATAGTCAGTGTTCTTAATTGCTGCACTCTCTCTCTCTTGAGCCCTGTGTTTAGATTCTTCAAGAGTAGGATTTATGCCTCTAACATGCACTGTTTGGTGCTTCTTCTAAGAAGTCCCAGACAGATCATGCAGGAATGTAAGCAGTTACCTTACAGTTATATTTTCTTAGGAGCCAGAGCTTGAGACTTGAGAGCTGACTGATTCAGCTGATCTGTCCATTCAGAGTTTGAACAGAAGCATCCTTCAGTTCATAATGATATGTATTAGAAAGGGATACTTAACTGTACCTATTAGCCCGCTCTGTAATCATAGCACTTGGGATGTGGATTAAGAGGATCTTGCCAAATTTATGGCAGCCTGGGATATATATCTATATTGAGACCTTATATCTAAGTTAAAAAAAAAAAAAAGAATGCTTCAGCTGGAATAAAGTAAATCTTAAGTCATTGGTCTCTGAATAAGGGCACTCACATGTAGTCTGAGGCACAAGGATCACCAGTAAAAGACCTTTATGTTAGCCTTTTTTGATAGAGTCACATATATGTGTTCCTACAAAAAGCTATAAACCAGGTATACATATACATACAAATATAGACATGTCAAAGGATCATGCCTCAATATTTTAGATAGGCGTGTACAGTGACAAAAGACTTTGTATTTTTATTCCTAAGGTCAGCTTTAGACCCTGTGTTTGGTTTAGTAAAGACCTGATGTCCAGTGACTGCGTTATGATCTGGTAGGAGGCGTTGTCACAACAGAGAGGTGCCAGTGGGGTAGAAGGGGCTTAGTTTGTAATCATTAATGTGGGAGCCGAGGATGGACGTAGGAAACCAAGATACTTCTCTGTGAGAACTGACTCTAAGATGCAGATCTCAAATGGCGAAGCAAACCTCATGGCAAACCAAAGGTAAGTGCCGCTTGTGAGCTAGGTGGAGACTTCAGAGCTGCATTTTAGCTACTCAGAACTTTTAAACAGCCAAATTCCCTGCAATGTTTAGATGGCTGGAAATAAGTAAGTACTCTAGTAATTTTGATAGATAAGCTGGGAAAACTTAAATGGAAGGATGTGTGGCTGTCTACATGCACCCCCCCCCCCCCCCCCCCAGTGCCCTGGGCAGCCTGTAATCAGCACAGGGTTGAAAAATGCTGCTGAGTCTCAGGTTGCTTTTGGTTAGAAAGTGAGAGTTAAAGCGTGTCACACCTTCAGATTGCTGGAGAGAGGGCTCAGAGTGTTTCCCATGTGTTCCCTTGTAAATTCTCATAACCTTCCTGCTGAGAACAAGTGTACTGTAAAGGAGTGTTATATTCAGTGATAAAGTCACTAGAATATTCTGTTCTTCATCTTTTCTCTTCACCACATTATGCCATAAACAAAACTTGATAACCTGAGCTGTGGTCAGAGGCCTTATCCACTGTTACTTGGAAGGGGTTTGGATATTTATGTGTAGAGCTTGGTGTGGTCATACTTTTGTGGTTAAAGTGTTTCCAGAAAGAAGAGAAGTGACCTTTTGTTAGGTTTTCTTATTTAAAGACTTATTTGCAGAGATACAACAAAAGAAATGTTATTTTGTATTTTCATTTTTTTTTTTTTATTTCTTACTCATAGACCTCAAACTTGAAGTTGTAGTGGACAGAATTTTAGACGTACTTGGGGGAACCAGTTTTAGATGTACTTGGGAAAGTCTGTTCAGCAGTCTTTAATCAGTGACTAGCCAGACTCCACTCCTCAGCAGCCTCCTTGTGCACTGCCTAAATCCAATGGCAGACATTTGGCATATGAAAAAGGAAATTGCTTCCTTCACTGCTGACCACTCTTACAAGGCTTTTATTTATTTTTCATTTTATAGTCTCTATATTTCTGAAGTTAAAATGAGAAAAGAAATTATAAGCAGGTTTGACTCGACCACATTGTGAATGGATTTTCTCCATCTTTCCTCTTTCAGAGAATATCTTGGATAGGTTGCTATTCTCTCTGATAATTTTGAAAATACTCAGGAGGCAAAGGTAGGCAGCTCTCTGTGAGTTCTAGGCCAGCCTGATCTACAAAGCGAGTTCCAGGCTTGCTGGGGCTACAGGGAGACCCGTCTCAAAAAGACCCCCCCCCCAATGTTGTATGCTTGTTAAATGTGGGTAGAGTCACAAGTAAAATAACCATTTGCAGGACCATAAGGGACCCGTAGTGTTGCCTGAGATAAAACCACATGGAATACTCTGTTAAGAAGCATGGAATTCAGGACTGGAGAGATGGCTCAGCGGTTAAGAGCCCTGGCTGCTCTTGCAGAGGACCCGGGTTTGATTCCCAGCACCCACATGGTGGCTAACAGCCATCTGTAACTC
The DNA here is from genome assembly GCF_000622305.1 of Nannospalax galili. Classification (NCBI taxonomy): domain Eukaryota; kingdom Metazoa; phylum Chordata; class Mammalia; order Rodentia; family Spalacidae; genus Nannospalax; species Nannospalax galili. The sequence goes on along the minus strand of NW_008343842.1, from coordinate 1,267,444 downwards.
CAGTTTCAGGGGAATCCAACACCCTCTTTTGACCTCTGTGGGCATTGTATGACACAAGTGCACTTAGCATACTTGTAGGCAGTACACTCATACACATAAACTTTTTTTTACAAAACCAGTTTACTAGCCGGTTGGTGGTGCACGCCTTTAATCCCAGCACTCGGGAGGCTGAGGCAGGCGGATCTCTGTGAGTTCAAGGCCAGCCTGGTCTACATAGTGAGTTCCAGGACAGCTGGGGCTGCAGGGAGACCCTGTCTCAAAAAGCCCCCCCACCAAAAAAAACCAGTTTACCGAGTACCCTTGCCTGCTGTGTTTGTTCTCTTCCCTCGTTCCTGTGGTTGTCCTTTGGGGTCACCTATTTTCCTTTCAGCTCAGTGAACAGTGCTGTGAACTAGAATAGCCCTGTATTGTTCGTTGTTCCCCACCCTACAAACCTTTCTTCACTGTTCTGGGCCAGCCTGCCTGCGATATTATTGTCTGTTCTTACAAAAACAGAAGAAAGCCCCTTCTACCCGGGAGTTCAGAGATTGATGTGCTAAACACTCTCCACATCAGCACTCAGAAGCCAGTTAAAGGGAGATGTTTCAGTGCTGTTAGGTTACCAAAAGGTTTATGTAAGAACTTTTCAACTGATTCAGAAGCTAAAGGGTAGCAGTGTTAAATCAGAAGCAGCCCTGTAAATCTTAGAAATCTTAGAAACACGTGTGCATTTAACTCCAGGAAAAGTCAATATTCGTGCAAGTGTTTTGGCCAGCACATTTGATCTTGAGGAGTTGCAGAGTTGCGTCTGTGGCCCCTTGTTCTATTGGTCAGTACTCTCACATGAGTGGCTCCCTTCAAGATGAGCTTATGTTCTCTCTCATTCTGTGGGATTTTAAAGAAAGGTGGCTTTCAGTGTGAGCTCAACTCTGTAATTCGCTTTTTCTTTCTTGTTGGTCTTCCAGATACGGCCTTCCGTCAGGTCTGCAGTGTCAGCATTTGAAGCAGAAAATTAGAAATTTGACCCCCTTATGTAATATGCAAGTTCCCATCAGGAGAAAATTAGGAAAGATATAAACCTTTTTCTTTTTTAATTAGCATTTAATGTAACCATTGAAGAAAGATCAAAACAGTAAATCTGTCATGGCAAAGAAAAAAGTATTAAAAAAAGTTTTACCTTTGCACCCATTGTCTAGGGAATTGATTTGATCCTGGGATGGGGAGAAATTGAGTACTATTTTGACAAGGTTTCAAAATTTTTTCTAGTTGAAAGCACCACCTTTCCATGTTCTGCCCAATTGAAGAAATAGCTCTTACCAGAGTTGATGATGCTGTGTCATGGCAGCTGATTCCTGACAGGGTGTGGTTTGGTTTTCAGTGATTGAATAGGTGACTGGGAAGGGAAATCATCTCAGTGCTGGTCTTCTTCTGTTTTTTCCTGTAGTCACTCTAATCAGTGCATCTTAGTTGCTTATGTTAAAGAATGGAAGGAGGGGCTTGGGGCTGGAGAGATGGCTCAGTGGTTTAGAACACTGGTTGTTCTTCCAAAAGACCTGGCAGCTAACAACTGTCCTTATCTCCAGTTCCAGGGGGTCCGAAACTGCCTTCTGACCTCCATGGGCATTGCACGATATGGGTGCACTTTCGTATATGCAGGCAATACACCAATACACATAAAATAAAAATAAAATAAAATATTTTGTAAAAAAAGAATGGAAGGAGGGGCTTAAGGCACCAAATCTGCAGGTGGTTTGATGCTCAGCCCCTGAGTTTGAGAATACCTCAGATGGTGTGCAGACCTGAGAGTCAGGGGATGGTTTCCTGCTTTTTACCGCACTCCCGTTGTGAGCTGTGCCTCTTGCCACTAGTTGGTGCATTCATGTTGCAGCTCAGCACGTGATGTGCAGTTTTGCAAGACTTGAAGTTAGAGGCTGTGTTAGAGGCTTTGTCTGGGATTGACTTAGGAAGGCTCCCCTTCTTAGAAAAGGCTGATGCACGTAATTGCAAAACAGGTGCCAACCTCATCACGAGTTTTTATACATAAAAAACAAAAAGTAATATGAAAAGGAAAGGAAGTCTGTGGCTTGTTGCTGTTTGGGGCGGTTCTTGATTTGGAACCTTTCCTGTCCACATACTTTTAGTGAATTCAGTTTGCTTAGACCCATGAATGTTTTTTCCATTTTCATTTATTTATTTTTATTTTTTATATTTTTGGTCTTTTTGAGGCAGGGTCTCCCTGTAGCCCCAGCTGTCCTGGAACTCACTATGTAGACCAGGCTGGCCTTGAACTCACAGAGATCCACCTGCCTCTGCCTCCCAAGTGCTGGGATTAAAGGCATGTGCTACCATGCCTAGCTTATTTATTTTTATTTTATGTGCATGAGTTTTGCCTATATGTGTACAAATGTACCAGTGTCGTGCAGTACCCATGGAGGCCAGAATTCAGCTGACTTCCCCCCCCCCCCCCAATCTTCCACTCAACTGACTTTTAAAAAACTTTTATGGTCATTTATTTTGTCATAGCTTGCACTCTTACCTAGGAGACAGGCCATAGACACCCATTAATTAGCTGTTACTGCCCCACTGTGGCAAGACGCCCTACCCAGCACTGTCCAGAACAGGGATTTACTGCCTCACACTCCTTTGGCACTTTTGGTGCTGTGATTTTTTTGGGTGTCGGGTAGATTTGGGGAGTGCTGTTTAGGTGTTGCTCCTTAGCACACATGTGCCTGTTAGAGGGCAGTGGGTTAGGAATATAGTCTTGTGCAAAACTCTTACTAGGAGTGTGATAGAAGAGCCACAAAGCCATGGTATAAATCATCAGAGCTTTGCAATGATACTGCCCGTTAAGGAGACTTTTTTTCCCTTTCCCTACTCGGTTCCTGGCTATACTAATGGAACAGAGCATGGAGCAAGGCTGTAAATAAAAGTTATTACCTAATAGGTGGGTGCCGAAGTGGAACGGACGGAGCTGAGGCATGGAGGCCTTATTACTGTTCATCAGCAATTATAAACAGGATAAAGTGTCTGGGACTTGCGCTGATGCAGCGGAGGCTAATAGAGGCTAGGGATGACACTGGGCCATGATAGGATGATGTATGCTGATGGGGTTTTACTGCCTCATCTTGCTGCTTGCTTTCAAGACAAGTTGTGTTATCCGTTTTCCTGCTTGCTCATCTGTCTGAAGGGAGACAGTTCCATTGCCTCTCCTGCCAGCAGGTAGGCCGGCACTTGTTCCTCACACTGTGTCTGCTTCTAAGGCATCTCCTTCACAAAATGCCTTTGGAAATACTTCATAATCATGGCCTATTAAAGCCATAATATTATTGTATTGCCTTTTTTCATGGGTTATAGATCACATCTTCAGAAGTGGGTGCTTCTATGAATGTAGGACCACCTGGGACTCTAGCTGGGTCAGTCAGTCCAGCACTTTATTGAAAACCACTATGACAGTCCCGCGACTGATTCTGTAGAACATACAGAAGTGATGAGTGTGTTCCTTGCCTCTGAAAGCTTAACCACAAAGAGACAAATTAATTCAGAAGCAAATATAGCTTTAGAGAGCAGCAGTCAGATGTAGCTTCGGCGTATGTCAAAAAGTGAAGACTGGGAAATTATGCCAGTCGTCTGTGATCTTCAGAGCATGACCTTTTTAGGAAAATGCCTAAAACTTAGAATCCTGGAATCACCAGGTGTGATAAAGTGACACTGGGCAATGGAGCCAAAGTCCAGAAGTAGGATTGTGTTTTCTACAGGAATGGAAACTTTAGACAGAGCAGTGCTTCTGAGTATCATGAGCAACTAGTACTTGAGAAAACTCAGAGCTCTGCTCAGCTTTGATCACTTGTCTTCATTAATCACGTACTTAGACCTTTGAGATAGATGTATTGGAGGCACAGAGGGATACTGTGAAGGGCATCCCATTTTGACCCCCAAATTTGTGAGTGTTGTGGCTGTTCAGTTGTCACTTGTGCCTTTAAGTGAAGGTCTTTATGCAGTGTCTTTAAAACCATCAGACTTCCTACTGTTGGAGAAGTTGTAGTTTTGTAGTTTTACTGTGTAAATGTAAGATTAAAGAGATGATGTCATCCTTTTCTGATGCTTTATGTCCTAATGTATTGCCTTAAAGAAGGCTGTTACATGATAAAGTCCATCATTAACAAGTCAGAAGAACTAAGAATGAATGTTACAGGAGGGTCCTTCAGTCTATAAAATGCTTTGCTCTTGGCAAATGTTAGTAGATACTTTTGCATACAAAGTAAAATTTGAATCTGGGCGTAGTGGCACATGGTGGCAGGATGCTTTAATCCCAGCACTTGGCTGCTGGAGAGTTCGCCCAAGGTTTAGATGAAATAGTAGTTTCCTTGTCTCCTAGATTTCATGCTCACTGAGAAGTCAGATGTCGCTGACTTTAACTGTTGTAGGTGCATGTCTGGATATATTTCACCTTCAAAATCCTTAGAATCATGTTTTTTATCTTTGATGTTATAAAATTTATAGTGAAGTGTCTAGTGAACATCTCTGTTTCATTCAAAGTATCTAGTACTTGCCAGACTCCTTAAATCTGAAGTCCAGCCTCAATCTTTGGTATTCCTCTAGTTCAGCGTTCCCTCCCTTCCTGTGACTCCTAATTGAGAAAAGCTCCTTTCTCCTGGTGTCTCTGTCCTCCACTGTCTGTTATTCGTCTTTCAGCCCTTCTGTGAGTTTATTCAGTCATCCTTCAGTAAGCTCACTTTTGTTCTCTGAGGGTGTCCTAGTTCTTCATTGCTGTGACAAAATACTCTGCCACTACCAATTTGGGGAGGAAAGGGTTTATTTGTCTTACATCTCCCGGTCACAGTTCATCAGGGAGCCCAAGGTAGGAACTTGAGGCAGGAGCTGGAGCACAGGCCATGGAGGAATGCTGCTTACTGGCTTGCTCCCCTGGCCCCTGCTCAGCCTGCTTTCTTATGCAACACAGGCCCACCTGCCCAGGGGTGGCACCACTCAGAGTGGGCTGGGCCCTCCCACATCACTCATCAAGTGGATGCCCCTCAGACATGGCCACAGGTCAGTCCAATAGAGGCAGTTCCCCAATTGAGGCTCCCTCAACCTAGGTGTGTAAAGTTGACACTAAAGCTATCCAGCGCAGAGGGCTTGATAGTACTCTGTTCTTATTTATGAATGTATGGTTAGTAACACAGCCATGCCTTCCGAATGTACTAGCAAGCAGTGTGTCACTGCCCTCCTCTTGCTGAGTTGTCTTGAGGCTGGCTTTCTGTGGTCCCTGTCTTCATACTCTGGTTCTCATCTGCTAGGCTTGGTTCTCTGTTGGCTTCTGAGAAGGAAAGGCCGAGTGAGTGAGGAGGGTGGGATTCTTTCTACCCTGTCTCTCAAATGGGATTTTCAGTGGAAGCTTTATGCGGGTGGATGGGATAGAGGTATTTACCCGAAGATTAGTTGTAACAAGTTGGAAACCTGCTGTCAGGCTTCCACATTGAAAAAGAGAATCTGAGTCTGAGGGGCCTTAGAAACAGCTTTGTCCTGTCAGAAGCCCTTAGAGAAGACCTGTAGAGACTTTCGCCTGCCAAAGTGGGCTGGCTGCCAGGGGAGGGAGGTGCAGACTGACCTCCTTGTTCACTAGTGCTTCCCTGGCCTTCTGCGCCCCACCCCCCCATTCTTGCTGCTTCTGAGTCTAGAGCTTTGAGATTTTCTCACTCATAGTGGCTTACAGCCTGAGCCAGGTCAGCTTAATCCACTCTAGTCCACTGATAACATCTGTAGAACTTTGAGATTTCTTTGCAGGGCTAAAGCACTCACTCAGCAGTTAGAGTGCTTGTTGCTCTTTCAGAGTTTGGTTCCCAGTACTCATGGGAGGGGTCACAACCACCTGTAACTCCAGCTCCAAGGGATCCTAGGCCTCTTCTGGCCTTTTCAGGCAACTCCCTCCACAAATAAAAATAAATCTCTCAAAAAAATTCAATGCCCATTGAATTTGTTAAGCACATATTATTTTACGAAAATAGGCTCATCATGTTGTTCTGTGCTTTTTCAAGGTCAGTCTGAGAATGAATCAGAAAATGGGTTTAAGTTGTGTGTCATCCCCCTGACGTGCTCGTCAAGGACTCTGCCACTAAAACACACTCCCACCCCTGTTTTCACTTTTTATTTTAGGACATGTTTTGCTCTTTCTTGATTTTGTTTTAATTCTAATTTTCAAAGTTAAATTTTACTGCCTATATTAATAAAAAGTAATTCTTTCAGTGCACAGGCTTGCCTTCTTTAAAAATAAATATGCCTTATTTCTCAAGTTCTCTAATTTTTTTTAAACTTAAAATCACATATTCCTCTTTTTTTCTGGGGCTCATTACAGTTTAGGACCCTTGAAGCATTGCTAATTTCTGTATGGTCAGAATCTCAGTTTGAAAAAGAGAGACTGACTGTTGCATCTAAACCAACAACATGAGGACATACTTCAGCCAGTAAATTCAGTTGTGTATGATTAAAAATCAGAAGGTTTAACCTTGGAGGCCTCTTTGTCATAGGGGACCTTGTATTGTGATTAGTTATCTGAACAGCAAAGTGCCTCTGCGGGCTCTGTTAACCAGCTTCCTACTATATGTATAATTATTTTTGGTGCAGACACATACTCTGCTGTAAAAGCTTATTTGCCCTTATGCTCCCTGCTGTTCGGAATTCTCTGTTTCATTACCAGTATCCACCCACAGAGTTTCAGAAAGCCGTTCCCAAATAGGAGAACCACAACTCAGAATTTTAAATAAACCACATCTCTATTAGCTCTATGGACTGGGGAATTAGTTATATATTATACGTTTCCCACATTCATCTACCCTTTCAAAACTTATTAAAAATGTATACACATATAAGCAAGAAATAGGGTATTCACTCAGCATGTCCATGTTTCTGTTACTTTAGCAAGGAGTGGAAACTACAGCAAGCAGTCTCCCTGACTTTATCTCGAATATGGCCGAGGTGTGTACTCACCTGAAAAGAAAGGGTGGAATGCTGCTGCTTTCTCCTTTTTCCAGAAATTACCTCTCTTCTCCAAAGATAATGTTATGCCATAGCTTGAATTATATTTCTAAATATATAAGATGGCTATGGTTGATGCTTGCTGTAGCCTTTGTTTCTCAGCCTAGCACTGACTGGTACTTCTGTAACTGACAAGGTTTAGCATCACATTTTCCCTTGGCAACCTGTTGATAAATGCATTTGTAGAAGGTTAAAATCACATTGTAAGGTCTTGGGTACCCTCATTCCTGGAACAGCAGTCACAGTAATCAACACAATTAAAATGGATCCTTATTGGGACTGGAGGAATGTAGACTACCGAGTGACACAAAATCCTGGGACAAACCATTAGAATGCTTGGAGAGCTGTGAGCTTTGACCTCACTGTTGATTATCAGCTGCATCCACCTGTCACGAATCTTCCCAGAGGATCTAAGTGGGACCTGTGCTACTGAGAGTGAATTCAGCAAGCATTCTGGCCAGGTATCTGCAAGCATGGCCACTCTGGAATGTGTGTGTGTGTGTGTGTGTGTATGTGTGTGTGTGTGTGTGTGTGTTTGTTTTCTTTTTTAGTGTAATTTCAGACTTACCAGAAAGATTAAGAGATTGAGTGAAATTCTCAGGCACTTTACATACACTTCTTCCATGTTAATGTTTTTCTATGCTGGCTCTTATATCTGTTCACTTGTCTGTTTACATCTGTGTACATGGGTCATGTCCATAGCCTTTACCATTTAAGTAAGTTGCAGGCCTAATAGCCTTCCTAAAAATTTGTTTGTTTGTTTGTTTATGAGTAGTGTTGCCTGCATGTATGTAAATGCACCTGTGTCATACAATGCCTGAGGAGGTCAAAAGAGGGCATCAGATCCCCTGGAAGTGGAGTTATGGACAGTTGTTAGTTGCCATGTAGGTGCTGGAAACTGAACCTGGGTCCTCTTCGAGCCGCTAGTACTCTTTACCACTGAGCCATCTCTCCAGCCCCCTAATGGCCTTTTATCCAAAAATTTTATTGTATAATTCTTAAACTTAGGAATTACTCTATATAGCTGTGATACAATTTTCAAAACTTGAAATTTAACATTAATATAAGATATAGTATTTTTCGTATGGTTGTTCCTGGTGTGGGCATCTTAATAGGTCTTGTTAATGACAAGGAAGCTAAACAAGGAAGTAATGCTAAGCTGAGTACTGGCCCCAGAGGAGGACTGCTCTGTTTAGTGATGGCCTGACAGGTGTGCTGACCAGCTGCCACCTCTTGGAATTTAGCTCCCGGTGACGCCTTCTCAGTAAATAGAAGCGGCATTTAAACCAGGATGGTGACAACAGGTTTCCCAAGTGGTGTATGGATTTATGGGCTACCAACCTTCACGTGGGCCTTTTCATAAGGCATCTGGTGTATGCCTAGAAGAGGCTATCGGAGAGTTGAGAAAGGAACCTTAGACTTATGCCTATGGGGCCCATGGAAAGCTGAGGTGGCTGGGTTTGCCTTTTCTGATTATTAAAAGAGATGGAATTTCAGATGAAGCTATCTAACATGCTGTGTCATTCTACAAGTGATTAGTAAAGATTGATTTTTTTCCCTAATAACATGAGAATGCTCTAAATCAAGACAAAGACCAAGATATGACAGATGTACACGCTAGCACATCAAGAAAGATAACAAAGAATAGAGATCATTTTATGTAAATTAATACGGTAATTGCAGTTTACAGAAATCCAGAGATTTAGTGGGTGTAGGAAGAACACCATTCTAGAAGTCCTACAAGTCACACTGAAGAGCAGTGGACAAAAATAGTTTTCATCCCTTCTGGGCAAGTCCACTCCCGTCCTTGTCCTGAGTTCTTAATATGCAGAGAAGGTAGCAGAGACTCGTCCTTCAGCTCATGAGCTACTGTGTGTGAAAATGTGCAGAATATATGCTCCTTTAATCCCAGAGGCAGGTGGAAATCTGTGAGTTTGAGACCAGCCTGATCTGCATATTGAGTCCCAGGCCAGTCAGAGCTATGTAGTACCCTGTCTCAAAAAAGTTCTTTTTGTTAGCATTGAGTGTTGCAGTTACTATAGAAGCTAATGGAAAAGTCTCTCTACTTAATTTTGATGGATGGCCTTAAAATTATGTTGGAGAGAAGGTCAAATATAAAATTTGTATTATTTATATGTCCATGTACACGTGAATGTGTCAGGCATTCTTGACGTGACCAAAATATGGAAGTGGAGAACAGATTAATGGCCACCAGGGACCAAGCAAGGAGGGTTTGGGTGTAGCCATAGAAGGGCAGTATAAATCAGGCATGGTAATGTACACCTGTAATTCCAGCATTTAAGTTAGAGGACTTTTGTGGTTTTTGTTGTTGTTGGGGTTCTTTTGTTTTGTTTTGGGGATGGGGTTTAGACAGCTAGCCCCAGCTGGCCTGGAACTCACTATGTAGACCTGGCTGGCCTCAAACTCACACAAATCCACCTGCCTCTGCCTCCCGAGTGCTGGGATTAAAGGTGTGTGCCCCCACGCCCAACTTGATACATGAAATCTTTACTATTTTTTATAAATATATGTGAAGATACCATTATTAAAAATAAAATATTTAGGGGCTAGAGAGATGGCTCAACTGTTAAGAACACTGGTTGTTCTTGAAGACCTGGGTTTGAATCCCAGCACCCACATGGCAGCTAACAACTGTCCGTAACTCCAGTTCCAGGGGATCTGATGGCCTCTTCTGTCCTCCGCAGGCATTGCACAACACGGGTGCACTTACCTACATGCAGGCAATACACACATAAACTTAAAAATAATAAAATATTTTTTTAAATAAATAAAGTATTTAATAAAAATTAAGACCTGGAGAGATGGCTCAGCAGTGAAGAACAGTGACTGTTCTTGCAGAAGACTTGGGTTCGAATCCCAGCACCCACATGGCAGCTAACAATTGTCCGTAATTCCATTCCCAGGGGATCTGACAGCCTCTTCTGTCCTTTGTGGGCATTGCATAACACGGGTGCACTTCCCTACATGCAGACAATACATGCATATACATAAAATAAAAATAATAAAATATTTTTTAAAAATTAAGACCTGGAGTTGGAGAGATAGCTCACTGGTTAAGAGCAGGTTGCTCTTGCAGAAGACCTGGATTTGATACCCAGCACTTACATGGCAGCTAACAACTGTCTATAACTCCAGTTACAGGGGAATCCCACGCCCTCTTCTGACCTCTCTAGGCATTAGGCATTACATGACATGGGTACACTTACTAAGATGGCAGGTGTTTGAAGAAGACATACTATGTCAATCTCTGACCTCCACATACGTGTATAGGTATATTCAAGTGAACACACACAGTCACTACAGGAGGGAGGGTTTGAGAGATGTGCTTTTCCAGGTTAAAAGAAACTTAGACATTCAGAGCCAAATGTAAAAATGAACTTTGATTGAACTTGCCATTGAAACCAGCAGGATAAATTTGAATAGTGGCTGAACAATAGATGGCATGGGAGTGTTATTCCTAATTTCCTAAACTGTGATATTTTGGTCATGTAAGGAGATGAGTGTTATTGGATGTCTGTGTGTTCTAGGATGAAGTATTTGGGCAGTGGTACCTTATTTGAGATGATTTGGGGGTTATAAATATGGAGGGAGCCTTTAAGGATTATTAATAATAGTTGAATCTGCATTACACAGGTGTTTATTGTGTTATCTGAAATATTTCAAAATAAACAGTTGGCTAATGAGTGATTATTATCTCAAGGCTAGGAACATGACCAGGGTGTCCTCTCTGAACTCTCTTATACAGTGTCATGGTTCTCCTGCCTGAGACTTTGAAGAATTGGTAATCACTTTTTTCCGGTATCAGAGTATACCACCAAGATTAGCTTCCTGGCAGTTCTATACCAGAATTGGAGAAAAGGCACTGTGAAGAAGTGAGAAATGTAATCACAGCCTCAAACCATGCCTGTGAAGTGTGTGGGCTCACTTTCTGAAGGCTCTGCATTACTGTGAATTGTGACTTCTATGTTCTGCTGTGCTTTAAGATGCCTTCTAGTCAAAAAAAGTGTTTAAAGGATTTTAACAGCCCAGTGATAGATCACTTTCCTGTATGCCTAAGGCCCTGGGTTTGGTGGTGGTGGTGGTAATGGTGGTGATGGTGGTGATGATGATGATAGGGAAGAAGAGGGAGGAGGAGGAGGAGGAGGAGGAGGAGGAAGAGGAGACAGGAGGTTGGAGAGGAGGAGGGAGGGAGGAGGAGGAGGAGGAAGAAACAGCTTTCACATTGCTGTTGGACTCAATTGTGTCCTCATATTATGAGGAGAGTTAAATGATAGCATTTACTCCCAAAGAGATTTCTGGTGCTTTAGTTTCTTGTTTTTGTTTTTCAGTAATTTCCATTTTTTAAGTAACTTTTTTATTGATTCTTTGATACTTCCACACAGTGTATTTTGATCATCTTCAGACATCCTCCCTATCTCCTCGGACCCATCCCACCTCCCTATTCCCTCACTTCGCCTCCTCTTATTGTCTAAGTCTAATTTGTGTTCTTCCAAAACTCTGGTGTCTGATCTGGCATCACACCCTTAAAGAAAACTGACTCTCTCCCAGCAGTTGCCAGTTGCCAGTAGTCACTTAGCTGTGCCTGGGGCTTCTTGTCCCCCATTGCCACTCCCTGCCTGGGTCTTGTCTGTCTTGGGGCTCAAGCAGGTTTTGGGCATGTTGTCACAAGCACTATGGATTCATATGTGCACCTGTTCTGTTGTGTCCAGAAAAAAACACTATTTTCTTGTGTTCACCTTTCACTTTCCACCGCTGACTCTTTAATCTTTCCACCCCGTCTTCCGCAATGGTTCCCTACACCTTGGGAGGAGAGAGAGAGTGATCTGTCTGTCTCATTTAGAAGTGAGCATGCCGTGGTCTCTTACTTTGCTTTATGTTTTGAGCATTTTGAAGACAGACTTCTCAAAGCTCTGGTGCTTTCTCCAGAGTCTACTCATGCCTCCCCCCATCTCCGCCAGTCTCCCCATCTTGCACTCCCAGCAGGGAGAAGAGTCAGATCTGCTTTCAGTTTTGAGGAGAAAGTCTATCCTTGTGTATTTAACAGCATAGGAGAGAGTCAGAGAAGAGCAGTGGGGTGGGAAGAGAAGGGCGTTAATGCATAACCCTAAAAGTTAGGTGTCCTGCCTAGCACGTTGTGGACAACTGACTTAGGTGGGTATGCTGTAGGACTGACTAGAACTGGATGTGGTTCAGGTTCTGTCCATCTCCATAGCAAATGAGGGCATTCTCCATAAGATTAGTAACCGACCTCTGGAATCTAATTCTCCATCCTTGCCTCGGCTTCTTAACAGTCCTGTTCCAAAACTATTCCAGGCTCATTAGAAATGTAAGAAAGGAAGAGAAAATACCAGTTGAACCAAGGGCCAAAAATAATTCTTTAATAGGAAATGAGGGAGTTTCCTGTCTTGAAGTCTTTGGTGGTGCGGAGTGAAATGCCAGGCGAAGATGAATCCAGCCCTCCACATGCTCCCAAAGCAAAGCGTGAGAAGAAGCAGAGAAGGTACCTGTAAAACAGGCTTTTAAAAGTCTTTCACCGGCTTTTCCGGGGAGACCGTGGTGTTTTTCATGGACGGGTTTAGCAGCTTAAGCTCCTTTAAATGGTAGAAGGAGACAGCAGTGATGTGTGAGGGTTCATTAATTATTGCTCTTACTGATGTTTGCACAGACTGTTGGGATCATAAATGTCAATCTGTCAAGAGACTGTGATAGGTTCTAAAAAACTGATTGAGTACCTCAAAAGCTGTCAGAGCCTGAGATTAAACAGATCCGGCTCTTGCAGAAGTAGGGAAGGTGTGGTGGGGGAGGCAGAGGCTTTCTTCGTCGTCGCCACTTTTTGTCTCCTGCTCTGCGGCTGTGTTGAGGGCTGGGTACATCGGTAAGAGCCCGCTGAGGTGTCAGCAGGCCACAGCCACGCTCAGCGGCCTGGGGTGGGTGCAGCCTGCCAGCCGCACAGTGGCGGGAGATTAAGAGAGACAGGATGTGGCTCTGACAGGCCTGGCCCAGTATGTTTGGGAATTTTCAGGAGAGAACATGAGTAATGAAGACAAGAACAGTGACAGTAAGGAGCAGATGGGAGCTCCTGTCGGAGACACAGCAGAATTTTAAAAGCAGCTGCTCTGTTGTCTCCAGTCATGTATTCTAGACTGAAAGTCTTAGCACTGACTACTTTCTGCAATTGGCTGGGAAAGTCCAATTAGAATTTCTCTCTATGGACAGTTGTGATTTTTAAAAATCACTGTACTTGTTTCTTCTGTCACAGTCTAAGCAGTGGTTATCTTCAGACCAGGAGAGCGGGTAGGTAAAATGCTTAAAGATTTTCTTTAGATCTTAATGTGACATCCTTGTCATTCGTAGCACTGCAAAGAGCAGAGGGTGTTGTGAGTACCGGAACGAGAACCTGGCCTGGGAGGGTAGCAGCCTGCACCGCACTCGCTGGATTATGTTCTCCTGGGGAAGCGTGCGGGAGGAAAGCTGCTTTGTTGGCTTTTTATGAAGGGCCTTAATTAGAAGTCACTCTTAACTCCTGGGGTGGGAGCAGTTTCGTGCTTGCTGCTGCCGCTCCTCCTGCTGCTAATGAGCATGCTCCTTGTGAGGACTTGTTTCTTCTGACAGTTAAAGCTGTGCGTAAGAGTTATTTCTGTTCACCTTGCCCGCCACATTTAACCCTTACTGAACCCCAAGTTCAGCATATGCAAATAGATTAAATAAATGGGTTAAATAGATGGTTCTTTCTTTGTTCTGGAAATTGAAAGTGCTTAAAGTTAATGACAATGATATTTGTGAGCAAAAAGTAAATAATCAAAGTTTAATTTATTGCATGTGAACAATAGATGGCTCTTTTAACGTTCCTTTTGTTTGGGTCTTTTCTGGAAGTCTTTTTCTAATTTACTTAAAATTTATAATTGAGTAATTGAATTGTTTTGTTCATTATTATGCAATTAGGATCCCTACCCTGGACATCTGTTTCTCTTATTTGGGCAGCTCACCCCATGGCACAAGGTTTCATTAAGTAATTAGCTTAGGAGATAAAAATTTCTTCCACAGACATGATGATGAGCCTATAGACTCCTATTTATTTCATTAGCTTTTAATTAAAACACTTAGGTTGACCTGTGAGAAAAGCCAGAGAATGGTTTCCTTCACCAATAATGGCATAGAGTACAGTCACCCTCCTGACAGCAGCATGTGGCAGACAGTTTGGGGAGCTTCATTCCCCTCCCCCACACCCCACCCCTGAACGTTGGGAAACATTCATGAACCCGAGGATTTCTTTACACTTAACATAGACATCAGTTGAGGGAAGGGAAAGTGACCATATTCCAGAGCTTTAAAGTTGTGGATCTCTTAGTGTCTGGGAATAGTGCCTTGTTCCTAAGAGAACACAGTTTGCTAGACCGTTTGTCTTGGTGTACAGACATATAGGACTGCTTCTCAACAGCTCAGCTTTACACACGATGCCTCTGGTTGGAGACTTGGAGATGCTGTTGACTCTCGGAGGATCATTGGGGCTGGTGGTGAGCTTTAGTGGCCAGTGCAGTGTAGCTAGATCCTGTTGGCAGCATCAGAAGTTGCCTTTAGGGCCTGTTATTTCAAGATCACCTGCCTGTTGCCTACCAGAACATGGAGCTCAGTAGTGTTTATAGTAAAGTGGGATTGGTGAAAGGGAAGTTTCAGCACAAGGCCATGTAGATTTCTGTTTCTTAGCATTATTGTTGACACTCTGGTCAGTCAGGGCCTGATGGAATTAGAAGGAAAGAGATCCAGCCTGGACTCTCAAACTTCTGGGGACTCCATCAAAGCAAGGTCTGATGACTCCTGGTGATTGTGCTTATGGAAACAAGAAATCTGCTTGCAGAATGAATGCTTTCTTCTTAGCACTTCCTTGCTTATGAAAATGAGTAGCTGTTGGATGGCTGCTGCATTTAAGGGCTCCTTCTCTAGCCTTATTACCACCCAAAATTCAGTTGCTTTTTCTTTGCAGCAAAGATTTTTTCTAGACATGGAAGTGGATGACCTACAGAAGTCAGCACCTTTAGCCATCTGGGCCAAACTCATCAAGAGTGTTGAATTTGAACTTTGTGCTTCCTCAGACACATGTGCGTTTCTGTCAGAGGTGTGGCTGAAAGAGGCCTCTGATCTGAGTGATCCCTTTTTACATTATGAGTATACTAGCACATACAAGACTCTTCAGATTTTAAAAGTAACTATTTTTAAAAATATTTATTATTTTTTTATATGTATGAGTGTATTGCCTGCGTGTAAGTGAGTGCACCCATGTCGTGCAATGCTTCGGAGGTCAGAGGAGGGCTTCGGATTCCCCTGAAATTGGAGTTAAGGACAGTTTGTAGCCGCCATGTGGGTTCTGGGAATCAAACCCGGGTCCTCTGTAAGAGCAATCAGTGCTCTTAACCACTGAGCCATCTCTCCAGCCCCAAAAGTATTTTTTAAAAAAGTTTTCAGGATGGAGAAATGCTTAGCAGTTGAGTGTTTCCTGATCTTCCCAGCACCTACATCATGTGACTCAAAACCACCTGTGACTCCAGTCTAAAGGGATCCGATATCATCTTCTTGACTCCATGGGATCCCCCCATACATACTTCATTCACTCACAGACACAGATAAACACACACACATACACACACACACACATACACACACAGAGAAACACATTAATAAAAATCTTTAAAATTTTTTTGGGGGCTGGAGAGCTGGCTCAGTGGTTAATAGCACTGGCTACTCTTGCAGAGGACTCAGGTTTGGTTCCCAGCACCCACATGGTGGCCAACAACCATCCATAACTCCAGTTCCAGGGGATCCAACACCCTCTTCTAACCTCTGTGGGCATTGCACGACACAGATGCACTTACCTACATGCAGGCAATACATGCACTCATACCTATAAAAAAATAATAAATACTTAAAAAAAGGTTTTGGCTTTCCTCCATCTTGTGCGGACTGCACCTCTCACCCGAAGCTGAGGGACAGTTTCAAATAATGTCATTGCTGGTTTGTGGAAAAGGACCCCCAGGAGATCGGTGTGGCTCATGCGAGGTGAGTTCTTTTTGGCTGGCTGATTTGTAATGATTTACATTTAGATTGTTGCTAGTTGCTCTTATGAAGGAAGGAGGGGCCTGGCCCATGTGTCTGCCTCAGTCACCACACTGACTGGTTCTGGACAGCTTCACTCAGCAGAGCTGGGAAATAGGCTGAACTTGTTTTCGATTGTTTTCATCAAAGGACTTATTTAGTTCGTTTGTATTGGGGAGAAATGTCATGTAGGACTGGAAGAATTAAATGAGATGAAAAATGAAGTTTGCAGCTGTGAAGAAATGGTGCAGGGCCTTGATGGTAGTGCACACTCGGTGGGGCTGGAGCTGTGGGCACGCTGTCCCCTTGTCACTGTTGGGGCCAGGAGATAACCCTGTCAGTGTGCTGCTGCTTCTCAAGCCCCTTCAGAAAGAAGGTAGGGATGACCCAGGCGAGGGTTCATTGTCCAGACAGTGCTTGCCCAGTAGGTTGTCTTACCCTCTCCGAGTTGATTCTCCTGGGAGGCTGTGCTAAGGCTGCTGTTTCATTGCTGTGCTCAGATGCCTGGCAGAAGTGATGACAGGGAGGGAGGAACGGGTTACTTTGCTCATAGCTTCAGAGGTTTCAGTCCATCCCAGCAGGGAGGGCATGATGGGCAAGTCACATCAGGGCAGGCAGGAGGCAGAGAGAGTAACAGCAGGAGGGTCCAGGAAAGATATGCCCCCAGTGACTTCCTTCCTCCATCCAGGCCCTGCTTTCCACAGTCCACCGCCTCCCAGTTGTCTGTATAAAATTTGAATCCAGCTGGGCGTGGTGGTGCACACCTTTAATCCCAGCACTTGGGAGGCAGAGGCAGGCGGATCTCTGAGAGTTCAAGGCCAGCCTGGTCTACATAGCGAGTTCCAGGTTAGCTGGGGCTACAGGGAGACCCTGTCTCAAAAAGACCAAAAAAAAAGAATCCATTAATGGATGGAACCTGGAACATAGAACCCTCCTGACATAATCATCTCCAGAGATGCCCTTATAGACATACCCAGAGGTGTGCTTTACTAATCTCCTAGGTGTTTCTTGATCCAATCAAATTAACAAGATTAACCATCACAGTAAGTGCTGTGGAGGGATATAAGGCAGGAAAAGAGAGGGGAGGAAGAATGAGGGGCCTGGCCTGTGTGTCTGCTTCAGTCACCACACTGACTGGCTCTGGACAGCTTCACTCAGCAGAGCTGGGAAATAGGCTGAATAGGCTGAACTTGCTTTCGATTGTTTTCATCAAAGGACTTGCTTACTTGGTTTGTTTTGGGGAATAATGTCATGTAGGACTGGATAGGGTGATCTACGCAGACTGAGTCAAGATTTTGCTGAAAATATGACTGTGAAGCAGACTTAGGCTTCCCCTGAGATCTGGATGAATAGAAGGTTTTGCAAAGGTCCAGCAGGAGATTATCTGGAGGCAAGTGTGGATGGAACAGCAAGAGGAAGCAGTGAGGGGTGGGCAAGGTCACACTGTGCAGGTCCAGAGCAAGCATTTGGACTTTTGCTCTGAGAAGGGAGCTGTTAGAGGATTTTGAGCAGGAAAACTTGAGGGGGCCACCTGGCTGCTGTGTGAGAGAGACTGGAGGGGCAAAAGGGGTGAGCAGGATGATGGTTCAGAGACTTGTCCTGGGCTGGGTGCGATGGGTATGGTTTAGACCACAGCAGAGGTGGTGGGGAGCTGAGTGGCGGTAAGGTCTGGCTTATTTTGAAGAGTACCATTTATGAGATTCCCTTCCAGAGGGCTAGAACGCAAGTTGCTCTGGAGCTTTGGCAAGAGATGCTGTCTCAGGATGCAGCAGTGGCTGTCACAGACATTAGGAGCCCCAACCCAGTGCCCTTTTTGGAAAGAAAGAGTTACTTGTAACCTGGTCGTAGCATGAACTTTGCTGTGTTTTAGTTCCTTTTTAAAGGTTTTATCAGGTATACTTTGTTGTGTGCTACACCTTTCTCCAGCCGCTGTAGGGCTATGGTCCCAAAGGCTGCCTCTCTAGCCCCTCTCGCACCCAGTGGAGACGCTGCTTGGGAACAAGCTGTCAGTTAGGTTGGGCTGATAACAGTACTAGAACCTAGCTATTTTGTGTTCAGGAGGAGTTTTGCTAGAACTGGTTATCAGTCAGCCATCAAACCTATTTTGGGGTGTGGAATTATGCTAAGCATAGGTATTAAAACAAAACAGGTATAGTCTTTTAAAAGAATTATGTCTTGGCTAGAGAGATTGTTCCATAGTTAAGAGCCTATACTGTTCTTGCAGAGGACCTGAGTTCAGTTCCCAGCACCCATGTGGGGTAGCTTACAGCTGCCTGTAACTCCAGATCCAGGGGATTCTGACACCGTCTTCTGGCCTCCAAGGCAACTGCACTCACATATAGAGACTTTCACACATATACACTTACTTTAAAAAAAAAACTAAATCCTTTAATATTTTATTTATTTTTAACAAATATTTATATATTTTTAAATTTTTATGTGTATGAGTATACTGCCTGCATATGTGTAAGTGCACCTGTGTCATGTAATGCCCACGGAGGTCAGAAGAGGGCATCAGATCCCCTGAAACTGGCTAAGGATGGTTGTCAGCTGCCATGTAGGTGCTGAGAATCAAATCCTGGTCTTCTTCAAGAGCAACCAGTGCTCTTAATCACTGAGCCATCTCTCCAGCCCCCAAAATAAAAATAAATCTTTAAAAAGAGAATTATAGACTTGAAGCTGGAGTTGTAGCTCTGTTGATAGAGTACTTGTCTAATACTCAATGAAACTCTGGATGAGCCCTCGTACTACATAAGCACTTGGGAGGTAGTAGCAAGAGGATTGAGGTCAAGGTCATCCTCAATGCATAGCAAGTCTGAGGTCAGCCAGGGCTAGAGACCCTGTCTCTTCAAACCAAACTAACCAACCAACCAAACCAAAAAAACAGTCTGCTTGAGAACAAGCAGATGCCCAAGCAGAGCCCCTTGGTGCAGTGAAGAGTGGGGTGAGAGAACGCACCAGTGCCCAGCTGGAATGCCCTCTTTGTGGAAACACCTGGTTTTGAAAACACGACTTAAAGCTGATTTTTGTTGAACCTCCTCCCCGCCTCCAGGCTGGCTTGTCAGAAGTCAGCTATAAGGTATGAGCTTGTCACAGTTTGAACAGTGTATAAAGCGAGTGAGAAAACTAGCTGTCTCGCTCACACAGGTCCGGTTCCTTCCTGGTCAGGAGCAGTGGCGTGTTGGGAAGGCACTTGGCATAGCAGTAACCTGGACAGTTAATTGTGTTTGCCCTGCCAGACTCTAATCCGGTCCCAAATGTTTTGGTCAGATTCACAGTCTGAGAATGAAGCTTCACCCGTGAAACGGCCACGACTACTGGAGAGTGCTGAGCAGCCTGAGGAAACCAGCCGATCAAAACAGAAGAGTCGGCGTCGATGCTTCCAGTGCCAAACCAAGCTGGAGCTGGTGCAGCAGGAATTGGGATCCTGTCGCTGTGGTGAGCCCCACCCCCTGTGGCATGAGGACCCCAGCAAAGGGGCTAAAGCCCTTCTTTCCTCTCCCTGCACCCCCTGAACTCCGGGGTCAGAACTGGTGAAATCGGAAGTGCACATTCTTGCTTTGAGTACCTTCATGCCCCCTGCCCATGTGAACAGGAGCACCCTTACCCGTTCTGCTCCGGCAGTGAAGCCCCTGGTCACAGTACTAGCTCCTCCTGGCCTCTTACTACTCTGGTTCCTTCCCTTTCATGACCTTAGAAATTAACCAAACCAGCAGCAGTCTGTCATGTATAAAATTCAGGTACTAGATTCATTTTAGATGAGCTTCTTAACATGGTAAATGAAAGATTTCTCCCTCCATCCCTTTTAAATTCAGGTTTGGTTATAAGTTTTTCACTTTGGAGCCTTAATTCAGCCAGTGAGTTAACACCTTAAAGGAGCTTGAACGTAACCTCAGTTCTCCAGCATAATGCCACCTCTTATGATGCCACCTCTTAGGACTTCTGCACAGGGAGCTTTCAGTGACTCAGTCCTGTCAGCACTGTTGGGAAGCCTCCTTAGCCATTTTGCCTGTTTCCTTTGTAACTCAGACCTTTGGTTGTTCCTCAGAGTGGTGGGAATTTTCTCTGCCTTATGCTCTTATTTCCCTCTTGAAAGTGACGGAGTCCTTGATAGTACACAGAGTTTGCCGTGGCGGATCAAGCAATTGGTCAGGAGTACTCACTGTCTGACCTCCAGCAATGGCTTGTTAGGCTGGCAGGGAGAATTCACAGATTACCTCTTAGATCCCGGTCTCTCAGTTTACCCTTGGCTTTGATGCGAACCACTCAGTTTCCTAAGGTCTTGGCACTCAGCCGAAAAATGTTTAAAAAGTTGTTAGGTGATTAGTCATGCCTCCACCATCAAAGTGTCTCAGTTGTTCCACAAGCTCTTCCCCTCCCTGGGCAAGAGGCTGGGTCTAAGTATCTACTGGGTTCACCACAGACCTACCTACATTCTTTCTCAGTTACCTAACAGGTATCCCTTGTCTGTGCTCAGTTCTGAGACTTGTCTTTTCTAATGGGAAGAGAACTCTGAGCTTTATGCAGTTCCCACAGAAGGAGCCGTCCTAGAGTGTCAGGAGTTAACTTTGGTTCACTCATAGCCCTATGCCATGTGCACAGAAGAGTGATGCATCAACTGCCACAGACAAAGAGACGAAGGATAGCTCAGAGCTGTCTTTGAGAAACTGCTCAGTGTTCCTCCCTCCTGTCTGCCTGCTTGAATTCCTCTAAGAAGGGGTAGGTTGTGTGGTTATTTCCTTAAGGAGGTATGTAATGTTGGAGATGTTACCTGCCCTGAAAGGTTCTAGAGGGAACCTTGAGAGCAGGAGTTTACTACAGAAAGTGAAGACTCTGGAAGTAGTGTGAACTCAGACAGAGCTGTTCTGCACTGCAGAAAATCTTTTATATATATATTCGCAGTCTTTTCTTCTATTCCCATCCACTCTGTACAGGTTATTAACTGCTGACAAGAAATTCACATCTCATAAATAATGCTTAAGAGCCATTGCTATATAAATTGAATGTGTTATGAATTGTGATGGGCCTTTTTGTAGCATTCAATGCCTAGAGCAGGAAGAAGAGAGGATGTCATTTCCATTAATTTCTAATGAGGTGCCAATTAAAGGCAGAGAAGATGCTCCAGAGGGAAGAGTGGCCAAGCTCCCCTGAATCCTCCGCCCCAGGGCTGTCATCCAAACACTGCCAGTAAACCCTTCTCTAAAAATTCCATTACAGTCTCATGGAGAGCACACACAGACACATTCGGCTTCCCTTTGATCTTCAAAAGAGCAATTTGTAAGGAGTTCTGAGCCTTCCCACACAGGGAACAGCTCTAGGTGATAGGAATTGTTAATTGCCAAGATGCTCCATGGGCTTTCAATAAGGAGGTGGGTTTGAAGATGAATTCTCCTCTGCCTCACTGTGGTTGGATAACCTTTAAGTCAATAGTGCCAGAGGAACGCCCTTTTCCTGTGAAACCTTCCCAGGTGCCAATTAGAACAGGCGTGTGTTGGGGCTGGAATAGTTTCCTGCATCCTAGAGTGTCTTCAACAGCCAAGTTCTCAGGAGGGAAGACAGCTGCCCAAGGTGTCTTCATTTCGTTTCACTTCTTAGTTGACAAACTGACAGTTCATTCTCAGTCTTACCTCCTAAGATGCCACCCTAGAGGATGTTCGTCTGAAATCACCACTGTCTGCAGGTCTGGGCCACGCACAGTGCCGGAATGCCGTCTGGTGTGATGCATGCAGCTGGCCGTTTAGTTGCTGTGCATTGCTTCTCAGAACCACAGAATGACTTTCTAAGTGCCAGTCTAGGAATTTGAGTATGTTTTTGCATATTTTCAGTAGCTAGTGACTTAACAGAGTGTAAGCACTGGATCAGAAGTGTTTTTATTAGCCTCATAGGTAATCTCATTTTCTTAGTTTTCAAAGTAAGTTTTCTACTCTCTTTAGAAACTGGTGGTGCCGTAGCCAGGGCCTCGGGGTGTATTGTTGCCACCTCCTTTGTGGTCATTTCGCCCGTCATTCACTGTCAAACCAAGGTGTCAAGTGTTCGTTGATAGGACCATATAAAACATTTTGCTATTGAGGAATAAGAGAAATACAGAATCTAGGAGTTGGACATGCCAGACATGGATTGCTGGCCCACTCTCAGAGGTTTTGACCAGGAAAACAAGTCCCACATGATGTTCATACCACTCTGGACAGCTCTCAGTCCTTGAAAATTTTTTAAATTAATGAATTATTTTTATCTATACGAGTGTTTTGTATGTAAGTACACCATGTGTGTACAGTGCCCACAGAGGCCAGAAGAGGGCATCACATTCCCTAGAACTGGAGTAACAGAAGGTTCTTAGCTGCCATGTGGTGCTGGGAACTGAACCTGGTCCTCTGGAAGAGCAGCCAGTGCTCTAGCTCAGCCACTTCTCTAGCCCCCTTGGAGGCTTTTTACAAAAAAGACTCCCTGGCCCCACTGCAGACAAGTTAGTAGAGGTCTCTAGGTATTATATTCAGCTATTTATTTGGTCATAAATTTTTTTCCCCAACCATTTGAGGGTTAGTTGTGTTTGTCATGGCCTCTTGCCCCGACAGCTTCCCTGACTGCTAGAACTTGGGTGGACAGTGTCCATCATTCTGTGTCAGCAGTGCTAGCACAGCTTTGGGGTGCAGGGGTTGTGTCCTGTCCTGGGTCTGGCTCCATGTTCCACTTTTGTCTGTGAATCCAGTGATACCCCTTCTCCAAGCCTTGTTTCCCTTCAGTGCAGGATCTGGTCCATGATCTTGTGTTGCATTTAGTTGTTACCTGCATTTAGGCTCCTTTAACCTAGAACATGTTCAATCCTTTCTGTTTTGTGGTGTTGGCATTATCTTGAAGAACACCCCTCCCTCCCTCCTTTTTTTCCTCCCTCCCTCCCTCTCTCTCCTGCCCGCCTACTTTTTTAAAATGAGACTTCCTTGTTCTGGGTTTCTCTGGTGTTTGTCTATAATTAGGTTTCAGCTGTAGTACTACACGCTTGATGCTGTGCCCTGCTCAGGGTTTTATGCTGGGGGAACAATGTTCATCAGTCCCTCAATATTGATGGCACTTTGTTTCACCCCAGCCAAGGTCTCCCCCACTTCCCCTACTTCATACTTCCCCATTTCTCCCTTGTACCTAATAAGCAATATGTGGGAAATACTTTCACAGCATATTAACATCCTGCTTCTCATCAACATGCCCTCGAGATTCAGCATCCAGTCATGATTCTTGCTTGAAGCAGCCTTTTAATATTATGGCTGTAACATGATTTCCTAAGTCTAGACCAGAGTCCACAGTGGTCACTTGACACTCTTGACTTGATTCTTCCAATACTATACATGGTGATCTTTGTTGTTTGTTTTCTCACAGTGTCCCAGATTTGGCCAAGTTGAAGTTTCTTTAGTCTGACTCCTATGTCCTGTGACCAGTTCCCCATCCGTTGAGGTGGATTCGGGGAGGAGTGGGAACAATTCTTTGCTCTTTGGCATAACAAGATTTGTCAAAGGACCTTGTGCTTGCTTTCTCTAGTCCTAGATTCAGCTACTCCTCCAAATTCTGTAAGATGATTTTCATACGCAGTCTGTGGTGATTTGCTGAAATTGAGGTGAAGGTATGCACATACACAAAATAACTAGTACCCAGGATAGCCTGTCATTAGAGTTTTTACTAAGTGACAAGACATATGTTAAAAAGGGTATGGGGATTGGGGGCTCAGTTTGAGCTAGAGGAATCTAGACAGACTCCTGCAATTAAACCTTAAGAAAGGGTATGACGTAGATGCAGGAAAGGTGCATGCTCAATCCCTCTGTGTTATGAAGATGGTCTCTCCAGCAGGATGGAGCCTTGCATCCAGTGAGGAGGGAATCTTAGAAATGGAGGAAAGGGCTCCAGGCTGAGGAGTTTTGGAGTTGGCTTGTGGTAAGAAACCACCAGTAGTTTTGAATACTGTCAAAACGTTTAAGTTTTTTTAAAACATTATTTTTATTTTATGTGCATGAGTGTTGTGCCTGCATGTATGTAAGTGCCCCAAGTGCATGCAGTGCCTGCGGAGGTCAGAAGAGGGTGTTAGATTCCCCTGAAACTAAAGTTAAGGAAGGTTGTTAGCTCCCACATGGGTGCTGGGAACTGAAGCTAGGTCTTCCACAAGAACAGCCAGTGCTCTTAACCACTGAGCCATTTCCAGCCCCCAACCCCTCTTTTTAAATTAAACACACAAGAACACCAGGGAGGCAGTTGAATGGTTGTAGACAAAGTAAGGTGACTGGTGAAGTGAAAGGAACGTGTGCGCAGAGCTGCTGCTGCTTCAGGACTGCATAGTGAACCAGTGTTGGTGCTCTAGAGTCAGAGTAGGGCAGTAGCCGTGATTAATCCATGTGCCTGCGCCTTTAATTCCTCTTCAAGTCTGAAACTTGTCACATGGCATTTTGTCCCATGTCTCTGAAAGCCTTATTCTGTGTACTGATTGCTAGCCTGGGGTGGCCAAAAACCTTTGTGTCACAGCCTGGACTTTAGAAGCAGTGTAGATGCAGCGCAGGCACGTGTGTTGAAGGCTTAGTCCTCAGCTGCTGATGGTGCTGGGAGGTGCTGGGATCTTTAGAGACAGGCTGGTGGAGGATGTTAGCTCACTGGGGGCATGGCCTTCAAGGGGAAACTGGCATCGCAGCCCCTCTCTTTGCTTCCTGGCTGAGATAAAGTTAGGCATCTTTGCTCTTCCAGTCATTCCTCACAATTTTTTCCCTTTCCACAGGCCCAAAGTGACAGGGCCAAGGGATTGTGGACCTCTGAGGCTTTGAGCCAGAATTACCCTTCCCTTCTCTGAAGGTGCTCGCCTCAGTATTTTCTCATGGTGTTGGAAAGTGACTCTACCCTGCCACACAGTCGCACTAGCAACCCTCTATCAGAGCCCAAATTGATGCGGCTGACAGGGTGTCATCATTCCTGCCTGAGCGGAGTGTCCGTGGCCTGCCCAGGTTTACAGAGAAAGGATTGCCACAGGACGCAGTCCTCAGGAGCCTCTGTTTTCGTGCCGAGTGTGGCGGTGAAGGCCAAAGTTTCCGCGCTCCCCTGAGGTAGCAGCTGAGGGTGGTGTAAGAGAGCCAAAGGAAGTTAGGTATCTTGAGGCAAGCCGTGAGGTGGGAAGTTTTCTGCCGTCACCTCCTTCCTTCAGTCTCTCCATGCTTTTACTAACACGGCTATGCCATGGTTGTTCCCCATGTGTGAATTCTAGTCTAAAACCATGGCTGGACCCTGTGCTGCTCATCTGTCACAGCACATCAGAGCTGTTCCTGGGCACCATGTGCGGCTCGGCAGGGGTTCCGCTGCCTGTGGGGAGACCAGGCACTGCCTTCCCAGCAGGGGTCTCGGCTGTCACACTCCACTATGCCCTCAGGATGTGGGAGTCAGCAGGCAGCACCTACAACTTTGTCAGGGCCTACTGGACAGCATGTCTGCCTGGACTGCTTCATATGAACAGAAAAGGGATTGTGGGAGAGGAAATGAATTACTGATGTTTTATATTTTTGATCCAGTAACATTGTTTTGATTCTTTGTCCAGCAAGGTTTTTTTATACCGTAAAAATTTTACCATAAAAATATACCATAAAATTTTTACATATCATAGTATTCATACAATTTCATTTTTAATATTTTATTTATTTTTGTTTTATGTGTATGAGTGTATTGCCTACATATATGTAAGTGCACCCATGTCATGCAATGCCTGAGAAGGTCAGAAGAGGGCATCAGGGCCTGGAGAAATGGCTCAGTGGTTAAGAACACTAGTTGTTCTTGCAGAAGACCCGGCCGGGTTCAAATCCTAGCACCTACATGGCAGCTAACAACTGTCTGTGACTCCAGTTCCAGGGGGTCTGACAGCCTCTACTGACCTTCTTGGGCACTGCACGACACGGGTGCACTTACCTACATGCAGGTAATACACATGTACACATAAAATAAAAATAATAAAATATTTTTTTTTAAAAAGAAGAGGGCATCAGATCCCCTGGAACTAGAGTTTTGGATGGTTGTTAGCATCCATATGAGTGCTGGGAATCAAACCCAGGTCCTCTACAAGAGCAGCCAGTGCTCTTAACTGCTGAGCCATCTCTCCAGCCTCTGTATTCACACATTTTCTAATTCAGCGACTTTAAGTAACTTCTGAGTGCTGTGTGATCAGCACTCAGTTTTCTCTTCCCACCATCCTGGAGGACTCTGTCCCTCTCCAGTCCTTGCACTTTACTGCCCTGGCCCCAGGCAACCGCTGACCTGCTTTCTGTTGCTGTACTAGAATTTTGCTATCTGGAGTCACAGTATGTGTAATCTCATGTCGGTGTGGCTTGGTGTTTTTGAGTCATCAGTCTTGAGAGTGCCACATTGTGTGGGTGTATCATATGCACTCCACTCACCAGCCAGTGTGCATGTGGGGAATTTGTGCTGCGAGAATTAAGCTTCAGTAAACACTTAGGCATGAGGCATGCATCATCACTTTATTGGGCAGATGCATGGGGTGGAGTTGCTGGTTAAATGGTAAGTGTATATCTGATGTTTAGGTAACTGCCAAAAGCTTGTCCAGCAGTCTGGAACCAGCTCACCATTCCGTCAGCTGTGCATTGGGCTCTGGCTTCCCTGTGTCCTTGCCAGCATTCAGTACTCTGCCTTTTATCTCTAGCTACTCTAGCGGTGTGTGCCCATCTCCTTAGCAACCAGAGAACATCTTGAACATACCGAGCGTTTCCTCCGTGCACTTTTGATTACACGGACATCTTGGTGAAGTGTTTCTTCATTTTCAAATGTTGCCCAAAGTCCTTTTTATAAAAACATTTACAGTTACTATCTTAGCAATATTCCAATCCACAAATATGTCTATTTAGGTTTATTTTTAAATTTCTTAGCCATGTTTTATATCTTTCAGTATATAGCCTTTGTTAAATTGTTCCTTAGTGTTTTCGTTTTTGACGATATTGTGGGTAGGATTGAAAATGCTTGCTTTCAAATTGTTCCCTCCCTCTCAGAGATGCAGTTGGTTTTCTTAGAGCATTTCTCATCTGTAGGCTGGTTAGGCTTCCCTGTTATTGGTAGATCCTTAAGATAGGTCACATCCTTGACCATGAGTCTGCAAACACAGGCAGTTTACTGGTTCCAACCTGCATGCCTTCTATTTCCTCTTCTCTTCTTGTTGGGGTAGATGTCCAGGCATGGAGCTGTTAGGTCAGATAATAAGTGTGTCTGACATTCTCTCTTCTTATTTGATCTTAGGCTGAAATTCAGTCTTCTCACCATTAAGTTTGATTTAAGGGTAAATGTCTCACAGCTGTCCCTCACCATAGGAATATGTCCTAGGAAATTGTAGAGATATCTTTTCTAGTGTATGGTTGTCTTCAGTGTCTGGTTGAAGCTAATTTGTGGGCACTGGAGAGATGGCTCAGTGGTTAAGAGCAAGGACTACTCTTGCAGAGGACCCAGGTTTGGTTCCCAGCACACACATAGCTGCTCACAACCGTCTGTAGCTCCAGTTCCAAGGGATTCAATGCCCTCTTCTGTCTTCTCTGGGCACTGCACAAATGGAGTGCACTTACATGCATACAGGCAAACACTCATAAACATAAAATAAAAATAAGTATTTTTTAAAAAGCTAAATTGTGTTTATCATGTTATATACAAATATCTGCTCCTAGATACTCCAGCCCCTAATGTGGTCTGAAGGTGTGGGCTTCTGCACTTAATTGTCCATGGGAGAGGGGATGCTCCTTCTTCAGGTAATTCTGATATACTCCAAAGTCTGATACATGGCTTTTGTACTTAGTAAAGGACTCAGGTTGTAGGAAACCTAAAGATAATTTAAGAGCAAAGAGAATTTCAACTGTGAGGTTTTTACGTCGGTTCCAGTTGGCTTGGCCTTTTGCTGTGCCATAACAAAATACCACAGACCTGGATTAAATTGCTAAAGAATGAAGTTCAGCTCATAGTTCCAGGAGGCCAAGAGGCTGTGGTAGCATCTGAGGCATCACGGGGCAAAGCAATGCAAGCTAGCTTGGGCCGCCCTTTGCTTGTAGAGCCACTGTGGCTTCACGAGGGCCTCAGACTCAACACCTAATGTGATTCTACTGTCCAAGGGCCTTGCCTTCAAATTACCGTTGACGTATGAATTTGGAGATTAAATTTCCAGCACATGCGTTGTTATTTTCCTTTTACATAAACGTTCCATTCCCTCTCACTCTGCTACACTGAGAGCTGGTTTAACACAGCGTCGCTCCCCTGTTCTTCTCCCCTTGCAGACCCTGACATTCTCTGGAGCCAGAATTATGTAGTGGTGTGTAGCTTCCCACAGTCCCTGTTGCCGTGTGCGGCCTCTGCTGTTGCCTGGTGATCCCACTGAACTTGCTGTTGGTCTGTGGGGAAAGGCCTTTTTGCAGTAGTTTTGGAGGGCAGGCACATTGTGGGAAGGCAAGAGCTGGGCGTGTCCTCATGTAAATTTTTGAGGCTCATAATACAGGTACAGCCTCAGGACTTTCTGATGAAATATTTGGTTGAAGGAGTAAGATCTAAAGAGAGAATATTAGCATTATTTTTATGTACTTTGTCTTCAGTTTTTATTGGTGGAAGGAAGAAAGTTAGATAAAACATGCACCATCAGGTAGGGTGGCATTACCTGCTTTATTTAGTTCAGGTCATTTTATATGGCTGTAGCTTTAATTTTTCAACTTTGGGGCAAAGTGTATTGCATAAATAAAATCTGTTTCATCTCAGGCATAAGATTGGCTCTTTGGAGTCACAAAAGGACCAGGCCACAGGCCTACTGTGTGGGGAGCATGTTTGTTAACTTAACTCTGCTGTACAAACCTGCCACTACCTGGAATGCAGGCACAAAGGAGCCGGAGGACTCCTCCATGATGGGGAACTAGCAACTGGGACCCTTACCAGCACTGAGGGTGAGCACATCTTCTGATGCTGGGCATCCTGACTGACCCCGTGAGGCACCCTGCTCGCTCTGCCCTCCAGGGCAGCCCTTCAAGGTCTTGTCAGCAAGCCTGTTCCTCACACACTAGAGTGGGATGGCCTAGGCCTTCTAACACCCCAGCTTCTCTGGGGACTGCAGAGATGGTGTTAGAATACCAGGGTCTAAGCAACAGGAATGGCAGACTGGAGTCAGTGTTTGTCTCCACATTTTCCAGCTCAGAGGCTGCTGCAAAGTCTGTTTTTAAACACACACTTTGTTCATCTGGACATCTCCTGAGACTGTCCAAAAGTCTCCTCTTAGAGCTCACGATGGCCTCTGATGTGTTCCTCAGCATATTGAAATCCGGCTGCTGTGAGTACTGCAGGGCAGGACCAGGTTGTATTCTTCTGCCAGTCTCAGCCTCAACTCCACACCTGTTGTACAGTATGTGCAGTTACTGTGGGAATAGGCTGGGACCCTGCACCATTGCAGTAAGGATCTTCTGGGGGACATAAAAGAGTTGTGCCCTTGAGCATCTCCTGCCTACCGGTGTGTCATTTGACCCTATGAAGGCATTGTAGAACCGAGACACCCCAGCTTTTACAGAAATGAAAACTCAAGCTTTGCAATTAAAGAACTCAGAAATGCTGAGGTAACGCCTGGGATTTGAGTCCAGGTCTGCATGTTCATGTCCCCAAGCCCATCGGACACTCTGAATGCTAGGCAGGTGACTGCAGCCCCACTGTCCGTATTCTCAGCCCTGTGGAGTTCAGGGAATAGGAAGAATGTATGTGACCTGCTGTGTGTCACTCGTCACCACGTCTGGATGGGCTGCTGGAGGACAGAGCCTGTGGCTCATCGCCATTGTTGTCTCCCCTGCATCTACGTAAGAAGAGACACTGGCATTGTGCATTGGGCTGTGTATTCCGTTTCTCCCAAGTGCTAATTCGTGTCCTTTCTGCCCATGAAAACTTACCTCCTTCCAGGGCACCTAATGGCTGACCTCTCCTGGGTGCCCCTGATCTATCTCACGGTGCTAGGTTGTATTGATTTTATTTGCAGTTGATTTCTTGCTTTGCTTCTTATGACCTTCAGCTGTTGTCCTCTCCCCGTGTGTCAGCTGTCTTTAAAGGCAGGAACCAGTGACTTCTTTTCTTCCTTCTTCTGCACTCAGCCCCCAGCGTAGAGCTCTGTAAATAGTGCACAGATGACCAATAAATACTTTTGACTCCTTGAGCCTGATGCCTTCTCTCTCTTGCTGACAGCTGAGCACTGGCGCTTGCATCCTTTATTTATTAGATGAGATTTGATAGCACCTTTCCTCTGAGAAGATCAATATCAATGAAGTTTGTGTCTGCTTCTGAAAGTGCCTTTACCTAAGC
Organism: Nannospalax galili; assembly: GCF_000622305.1. Classification (NCBI taxonomy): domain Eukaryota; kingdom Metazoa; phylum Chordata; class Mammalia; order Rodentia; family Spalacidae; genus Nannospalax; species Nannospalax galili. Next base: position 1,237,009 of record NW_008343842.1, on the reverse strand, counting down.
AGACCAAGGTCTTGACGAGGTCGCGTGACAGTCCTGGTGACACAGACTCCAAGAAGGCCCTGTCGCTCCAGATTTTACTGTACTGTTACCAGCAGGAAGGCAGAGCATGATTCTGTGGCATTAGCAACAGAAACCTAGTTTAACTGAGAAAGCTGGCTTAGAGCACAGTACAGCTCCCATGAGCCCCGAACCCACAGTACATACACAGAGTGGTCCTGGGTTGTGGGCTCACAGGTGCTTGGTGCTGTGGGTCTTAGAGTGGTTCAGTCTCTGAGACTCAGAACCAAGTTGCTAGAGAGCAGGGTCCCTGGGACAGGACCCTGAGGGGCATGAGAGGTAGTCTCAGAGGGAACATGCCCTCCATGGACTAGCTGACAGATGGGGAAAGGGGTTTGCCACACCTCAGATCTTCTGGGACCAGCTGTGACATGGAACAAAGTTCAGGGGCAAAACTGTAAAAAGTGGTGGGTCAACCTTGTGGTTCTTTGGAGAAGTGCCTAAAGTAACCAGGTGAGCTGGCATCTCTAGGAAACTACCCTTCCTTAGCTCCTGTGGGTATGGATGTTATTCCCATCCCTCTTCTCCCCGGGGCTTTGTAGGTGGAAGGGAGGGGCTCTCAGAAGAGCTGGGTGGTATGGATGCCGCCAGCACCCCAGGCTCAGCCTGCTTGGAGCCTGTAGTCCTGGAGACGCTACTGTCAGATCAGGACAGAGGACAGCAGCTAGGAGGAGGGGATGCGGGAGGGCCAGGCCCCTCTTTGCTCTGAATACCTCTTTGCAGTTGATCAGAGGCCTCATCTCCCATGTATATGCTAAGATGTACCAGTACAGCAGGTGGCAGGTGACACTGGCCTGTGAGGAACCCCAGCTGCTTCTGGAACCTTGCAGAGGCTTGCTTCATTCACCCTGATGTATTCTCTAGGAAAGCCCCTGAGGGCTGCAGGGGAGCCCATGTCCATGTTTAGTGCCTTCCTCTAGCCAGAAGTTTCTGTCACGTATTTAGTAGTAGATGCTTGCTTTTGCTTGCTGCCCAGGGGATGGGTGGTTCTAGGCTGGGCGGAGTTGACAGGCACAGCAGCAGTTCCTGCTCTCTGGAGCTCAACTGTGCTCCACAATTCATTCTCCCCGGAATCTGGAGTAACTGACAGACTACTAAGGTAGAGGAGACAAGGGGGTACCAGTGGGGCCTGTGGTGAGGGTGCTTCTTCACTGTCCATGTGGCTCATTGATTCCAGGAGCCATCTTGATGTGTCTGAGTGAACTTGTGAGTAGAGGCTCAGGTTAATCACAGCAGTGGGAGAAAGTGAAATTAGGAAAGTAAACCTGCTCATGTAAAAACTGACATGTGCCCACTGCCAGTTAGCAATGGTCTCCCCTTGTACCTGTACCCCACTCACCCTAGCTAGTACATGTGCTGAGCTTGGGAGTGGCGGGGGGCACAAGCATTAAACATCCTTTTATGCCAGAAGTAATTCCCTTCTGTTTTTAACGAGTCACCTGTTAGGTTAAATTATCTGTTGTGCTCATCTTTATTGTTCTAGAAGAACACATGAAACAGAGTCTCTGGCCTTATGCTGTTATTCTTTGGGTGAGGCATGCAGCACGTGGGACAGACACAGGTAGACGGCGTGCCAAGGTATCATAAAGTAACAGAGTGGTGAGGGCCAGGGAATCACAGCAGGCTGGGCAGGACTGCCAAGCTGAGACGGGAGAGTGAGGACGAGGCATCCTGGACTGAGACAGAATGGGTCTGCGTGGAGCAGGGTTGGCGGTACCCATTTGGGGCTTGTTGGCCTTGCAAGGAGTTTGGTTGTTATTCCTAACATAGTAGGAAAGTACTGAGGGTTTTAAGCAAAGGAGTGACATGATCTCATTTACATTTTAAAAATGTCCCTCTGGGAGAGGAGCAGAAATACTTGTGTATGCCAAGACTCTCGGTACACGAAGCCTGGTGTCAGTGGTCGCCTGGCCTCTGGGGAGCTTAACAGAAAATGAGACGAGAGACTTACTTTTGGTGTATGTTGTTTTATACAATTTGAAGTTTATTATATTCACCTATTCCACATCATATTCAAAGAACAATTAGCAAATATGAAGCAAGTGCATCTCAGGTCAGTTACCCCCTAATCAACCCAGAGTCTGGCTAGTACTGTAAGAGGAAGGGGGTGGTGGTCAGCTAGGAGGAAGCAGGGTTCTAGCAAGCTGTGTGGGGCCCTGACCTCCCTGCACCCTAGTCCCACTGGTGCTGTTTCTGTTCCTTCAGCATGCCAACCTCAGTCCTGTCACAGGACCTTTGCATATGATAGAAGGGCAGGTTCAAGACATGATTTGGAGGCAAATCATCTAACTAGACCATTCATACAAGACAGGTTAGGGAAAAAGAGAAATCAGGGAATCTGGAATGTGACTTGAACAGCAGCTGGACGGCTATTTTTTCCATTTATCAGGCAGACTGGGAGGTGAGCTGACATAGGGTCAAGAGGATTAGGGTTCTGTCCTGAACCTGGCACAGATGAAGTTGCTGCTGGCCAGCCTGGTGGAGGTATTGAGAGGCATTTTCAGGAAGAAGTCATGGGCTGTGCAAGTCCAACTTGAGGGGCCCTCAGTGTTGGGATTCCAGTGGAAGGTCTGGTTCTGGATTTCTGGAGGAGGCATGCAGGAGAAAATGGCAGGGGCTGGTTTTGAGCATGTTAGAGAAGATAAAGGCTGCGGGAAGCAGCAGCTGGTGAGACAGGGTGGTCGGAGTGACGTTGCAGAGCAGAGGGACATGCAGGGTGCCAAGACCCAGACCAGGACAGATGCTATAGATCAGGTGAGGATGGCAGAGCTGGGCCCTGAGCCCTTGGTTGGTCTTTGCTTGTCCCTGAGAGGGGCTGAGAGAACACGGTGTCTTTGTAGCCTCTGCTCATTTACTCAGCTGTACCACTTTGAGAGAAACAAGCACTGTCTTTACAAAGGAGGTGTGAAGTGACCAGAAATGGTCCTTGATTTTATCAAGTCTAACCAGGTAGAAGAGTAAATAGAGTTGCACCAAGATGCCATGAAAGCATACCATGAGGGTCTCGGGGTCTTTTCGGGAAGAGAAAACCGAGGCCTGAGTAAGCCAGAGTTCACATGGGAGGCCAGTGTGTCTAGAACACAGCAGTGGGGGGCTGGTGGGGAGGACATGAGAGGCAGGCAGGGTACAGCTGCTCCAAAGGTGATGTACAATCAGTGGGAACTGCCTCGGGGTCACTTGGCGAGTTTGGTGATCACAGACAGGCTCTGCTCTCTTCTAACTGCTGTGAAGTTGATGGGTTTGATGGAGACCCAAGGGGTAAAGATGGCTGCCTTAAGCTTCTTTTTAAGGATAAGGAAGTGTGGGAAGATACCACACAAGTCGGGGGCCTGCTGAAAGGAGCTGGGGCTGCCAGAAGCATACTTCTGCCAGCCAGCTCTGCTCTCCTGAGGACCCAGAGAGAGGACACGGTGGTGGTGGGGGGGGACAGCCAGAAATATGGGTGCTTCCCCAGAGCAGTGGCTCAGGAAACCCCCCAGCATCCACAAGGGCCATGCTGCCTGCTTCCAGCTGCTGAAAGGACATTGGAAGGAGCAAGCCAGCATTCTGACAGAAACTTCCCTGAGCCGTTTTCTCGGGTTTTTTCTTAAAGCTTATTATATTTTGTTATATGTATGTATGCAAATGCCTGTGCAGACCAGCGGTGTCTGATCCCCTCGGAACCTTGGCAGTTGCGAGCTGGCTGATGTGGGTGCTGGGAACTGAACTTGGATCTTCCACAAAAGCAGTACCTGTTCTTCTCCACTGAGCCATCTTTCCAGCCCAGCTCTCAGTTTTAAATGCTCATTTCCACCTAGAAGAGGCCAACATAGTGGGAGCTGCAGCAGCCCCTTCTCCTTGTGCTTCACATGCTGAAATACTCTTCATGGTGTGGGCGTGTTGAGCGGTCAGGGTGAACGGTGGGAGGCCCTTCTGGGTCAGGTAAAAGAAGGGCTCTGAGTAGGTGACAGGACAGGGCAGAAAGTGGAGGCACTTGTAAGCCTGGGGCTGTGGAGGAACAGTAGTGAAGGCCCTGCAGGGTGGGGTGGAGCGGTGCACTATTGGGTGCTCCAGCCAGCCGGACTGGACCGGTTCCCTTCTCTTCACTCGGGTTGCTCTGGAGCCACGTGATGAACTTGTCAGCGAGGCCCCCACCCATCTGGCCAGTGTGTGCAGCCGCTCTGAGCTGGTACTTCACAGGCTCCCGTCCTTGCCTTATTCACACTAGTTTTTTTTCGGCCATTTTAGCATGTATGTTGAAGATATCTTGATTGATTTGGGGGAAAGCAGATGATGGTGTCTGCTTTCTAGAATGGTCTCGGTCACCACTTTTTGTTAAGGAGCAGTGGGCTTCTCTCTAACTTGCAACTTCTTCCCCTTAGAAGATAGACTGATGGAGGCCTACTTGGTATTGGCTGTGGCTTTGGTTCCAGACCCCTGGGCAGTCTACCTCTGACCATCCGCTACTTTCTTTCTTCTAAGCTGGGATCCACTTCTGGTTCTTGGAGCATGATGACTTTGCCTCCACCCTGCAAAGCCAGGGATGGGGAGGAATGTAGAACAGCACATTCCATCCCCGAAACACCTGCAGCTGCTTGCTGCCTGCTACGGCCTGATGGAATAAAATGCATTAAGACCCTTTAATACACTTTGGTGCTGTGTGCTCTGCCTTGGGCACTGGGCATCGGGATGTGGCGTAATCTAGGGATTGCTGCAGGTGGGAATATAAGTGGCTGATGCTTTTCAACAAGCTTTGCTGTAACCACCTACTGTTTACAGCATGGACTTAGAAATGAGCTAGGGGGTCCGTGAGCTGCCCTGAGCCTTAGGACACTTTTATCTTACTAGAAAACTGGGGCTCGTTCTTCCAGGGAGTATTCTGGTCATTTCAGACACAGAAGACACACATACTTGTTTTGTGATTTTGAAGTAGGATCTCAGGTAGCCCAGACTGGCCTTAAACTAGCTCTGTAGCCAAGGATAACCTTGACCTGCTGACCCTCTTTCCTCCCCCCCTTCCTAGTGCTGGGATCACAGGCACGCATGGTTTTATGTGGTGAGGGGCGCTTCCTTCACAGCCAGTATTTTTAAAATTATAATTTAGAAGCCAAGTGGCACCCTATACTGTTGTGATTTGGAGGTGGCCCTCAGGAAGCTTTGAGGGGTCTCAAATAGTGCTTGCCGGCACTCATGTAAAGCAGACTTACCTCTGGACTGGACGCATGGCCTGGGCCTAGCCACGCTGGTGAGCCAGTGCTCTGTGTAGGCAGCCTGCGTGCTGTGCTTCATGTCGCACACCGGCAGAGCGTTGACAGTGCCTCAGTCCCCAAGGCTCGTCAGTGGTTTTAGGTTCTGCTTGAACCTTTAACAATTTGAAATTCGAATGAGCAAAGAAGTGTAAAACATTTCTTCAAGTGAGGTAGAAAAACTGAGCAGCTGGTGCTAAGGCCTGTCCTGGTTGAAGCATTCATGAAACAGCATGTGTAGAGCTGTTAAATGGGGGGGCGGGTCTTCAGGAAAGCAAGTGGTTAATTAAAATCTAAGTGTCTAGAGTTGCCCAGGTATGCTAACTTTAAACAGTAGTTTTACTTTAATATGAAGCCAATAAATGCCATTTCTGCTGGGTGTGAATTGAATGAGAATGTCAGGAAGTTGTGGATTTTGCCACCCTCCGTGTTCCATAAAAAGACAGCCCTGACCTCCTTCAGATCTAGGGTAGGGAGGGAGGTGCTGGCTTAGCCCCCAGCTCTCACCTCTCCCCCGGGGTTGCACTAGCCATTCCTGTGGCCAGTGGCACATTGAGAAAAGGGAACTGTGAGGTGGTCGCCTTGTGTCGCCCCAGTGCCCAGGCTGCATGTGCTGCCTACAGGCCTTTCTCCTCTAGCTTTAGGTTGGGTGACTGCCACTGGGTACCTCTTGGCCAGTATTGTTGGTGATCATCGTTCGTAGCACTTAGTGAAGGTATTGAGTGTGAACAAGGTGCTGGGTATTGAAGCCTATTTTCCTAATGGTATTTGTGCCGGTCACCAGGCCCCATTCCAGGACATCACCCCACCCTGTGAGCTTGCCTGTGGCTGGGGATACCTGAATGAATGGGCTATTTCAAGTGTTAGTTTTAAAGGCTGTAGGGTGAGACCAGAAGTTTGCTTCCTGTCAAATGGCATTTGTAGAAGCTTGTGTGTCAGACTCCAGATGTGTCATAGGACATTGGTTCCACAGCCATAAGTGTTACACATCACGTGTGTGGCATATGGCTGACGGGCCATGCTCTCCATGTCTGAATCCAGGTGTGCTAGTTCAGGGCTGTGAATGGTCTCTCATCCACTCTGCATCTCTCTTTCATGCCAGCTTCTCTGTGGCCTGGGAGTCTTGTAGTGAGCGTGGTGGTCTCTGCAGTTAGCTGCGGGAGCTGCTGCTCTTTCCTCCTCTCTCTTGTCATCATAGCCGCAGGCTTGGCAGATGCTGGTGTGGCTTGGGCTCGATGGCTCAGCTGCTGTGGCTGGCTTCTTTCTTCCTGGTACTGCCTCTCAGTTGAAGTGTGTCTTTTCAAACTGAGGATGAGCTGCCCAACCTCTTTGGAGAACTTTCATCCCATATCCTGGGTTGGAGGGACTGGGGCCACCATGGTTGGACCTACCTCCTGGTGCTCTTATTCCTGTCCATGCCCAGGGTGGCCTGTCACAAGCTAGGACAGTGGCCTACCCAGACAGGATGCAGTTCAGAGGGGCAGGGCAGGCAGAGCACTGAAAACAAAATGCTGAGAGAGCCAATTGCTGCTTCAGCCTCCCTTTTTAATCAAGGGCTCGCCCCAAATTCCTCTTCAAGGCCAACAAGCAAGAGAAGCCCACATACGTTCCCAAGTGCTTTGTGCAAATTTCCTGAAAGTGGCACAGACACCTTGGAGGAACTCCTGCTTCCTCAGGACAGCGGAGCCTACCTCCCTGGGCTCCCAGGAGCGGGACAGGTGCCATGTGATGTGATAGTGATGGACTGGGGTTAGACCACACTTAGCAATTCAAAAACACTTGCCCTGGCTATGTTCCTGTCTTGAGGGTGACTGTCCTTTTAATCACACTCAACCACCCCAGTCTCTCCAAAGCACCTCCTGCCACATTGAGAGTGAGTGTTGAAATTGCTTTTAAAATTGCATCTGCTGAACAAGGAGGACTCTGTAAGGAGAGTGTAAGCTGAAGTGTGTATGCTTGAGTGAGTCTGATTTCACCCAGCTTGAGCTGTGTTGTGCCCTGAGCAGCAACAGCAGGTGGAACAGCTCACCCAGTCAGTTCTGCCCACCGCTTCTATCGTGTTCCCAGCCCTTCTAGATGCCTTCCTTGTCCTCCCTCCCCCTTTTCTGAGACTCGGAAACCTGCAACCCCCCTGCCTCACCCATTTGGTTTCTTTAAAAAAAAATTACAGAATCTTTGTGAATGTCATAAACTGTATTTTGATCATATTCAGACCCCTCCCCTATTTACAGCCCCCAACAACTCACCCGCCTGATTTCACGTCCTCACATGCCCTTCAATGTCAGTCTATTGCCGGGAGCCTAGTTAACCTACCCAGCGTTACACCCTTAAGGAAAACTGACTCTCTTCCAGCAGCTATCAGTTGCCAAGAGTTTCTCAGCTAAAGCTACAGCTTCTTACCCACCTCCCCCCCACCCCCTAACCCCCATATACCAGGAATTTGTCTGGCTTGAACTAATGTGGGCTTATGCATGCTATCAGAATTCCTCTGAATTCATAGGAGTACCTGTCCTGCTTTCTGGAAAACACTGTTCTGTTGTAGTCATCTACCGTCTCTGGCTCTTACAAGCTTTCTGCCCCTTCCTCCACAGTGATCCCCAAGTCTTGGGAGGCAAGGCTTTGACATGGACTAAGCATTCTACGGTCTCTTGTTCTCTGCACACTAACCAGTTGTGGGTCTCTGTGTTAATCGCCATTTGCTGCATGAAGAAGCTTCTGTGCTGAGTTGACAGATGCACTAAATATGGGTATAACAGTAAGCCGTTGGGAGTCTAGTCTGTTAATGCTATATCCGTTTAACAGAAGAAAGGTAGTAGGTACTCCTCAGTGGCCTGTTGCCCGTCTAGTCACAGTTTCCTAGGCCTGCTGTCAGTTTCAGGGATGGGCTCCATCATGAATCAGACCTTAAATTCAATCAGAAAGTGATTGGTTACTTTCATAACATTTGTGCCACTGTTGCACTAATGGGCCCATCTTGCCAGACTAGTAGTTCATACAGTTCACAGCTGGGCAAGGTTGGTTGGTGACGACTTTCTCTTTGGGTAGTGTGCATAGCACGTTCCAGCACTGTGAAAGCCAGGCAGTAGAGATGAGGCTCGGAGGTCTGTACCAGCGTGATTGCTTCTTGTTTATTCTGTGACTCGTGTATGAGGCGTCTTCAGAAATAGGGTCTTACTGTCAAGTTCTGGTGAGTAACCAAAAGCAAAGGCCATAGCCAGTAGTTTGTGAGGGTCCGTAGGACCCCTGGTCAACAGCTTCAAAAGACGGTGTCTGTTCCTGTCATTAGGGTTTTTATTTGCTAGCCTGTGGGTTTCTCGTAGGGACACAGTCCCCCATTATTGTGTGTGCACTCTAAGGACCTTCTGTAGTGGTAGGTTTCCATATGACTTTTTCAAAAGACTTGTAGTGTTTTCCCTCCCCATACTCCCTCTTCTGACCTGCCCTCCCATTCCTCACCCCATTAACCCTTCCTATTTAATTACTCCCCTCTCCCCTTTATACCACTGCATTCTATCTCCTCTCCTGTGAAGCCTCTTGTCCGTGGTCCCTTCCTGGCCTGTATGGATTTTTCCAGTGGAAACACACATATCTAAGGATTCAAAAGCTAGCACTCAGGGGGAGGACATACAGCAGTTTGTCTCTCTGGGTCCGGGTCACCTCCAGGTAATTGTTTCCAGTTCCATCCAGTACCTGCAAATTTCCTAATAACGCATTTTGTTTCTGTTAATGACTTAGAGGAGTTGCTGAGGCTGGGCTAGCCAAAAGCAGGCTGTAAATCTGTTTGTGCTCTAAGACAAGATGAAACTTCTCTTTCTCCTTGTCTAGTTTGGTCTCTACACTCTCTGGAGTGATGCAAAGACTGATCCCTGCAGTGGTTTCTGGAGATAACTGTGGGTTCCAAGAACAGCAGGTGGAGTCCAGCCTCTCCTCTAACCTCTTCCTTTCCCAGCTGCCCTGCTGTTGAGCCATCTACAGAACCTTTCCTCTAGTAAACTGTTTCCCTTTGTTTCAAAAAGGGGAAGAAATTGTACCCAGTATTGGTTGCTAGCCAGCCCCACGCACAGTCCCCCTTTGCAGGGCATCACAGTCCTGGTGCTGACAGCAGATGCATTTAGCCATTGGCCACGACTGTCACTTGGGACAAGTTCCAGCACGTAGTGTCCACTGGTGAATACGCCTGACGAGGACTTGAACATAATTTATGCCACCTAATAACAGTGTGGCACGAAGGAAGTGGGCCTTACATCTCCTCAGACCTGTAACTCCCTTGAGTTATAGCGCTGTTTGTTCTGATGTTACCAGAGCTGCTCCCGAAATACAGCTGCTGGGAAGTAGTTTCCAGCTCTCAGGAATCAAAGCCGGGCGGCTCACTGCAGCCCACAGGGGCAGAGCTTGGACCCTCCATGGAGATGTCGGCCGAAGAGCCACTGGTAGAGGGGAATGTGGGGAGCTTGGCTGTCACTGTGTCCCTTTTCTAGGCTGGACTGGCCAAGCTCGTGCAAGGCGGTCCAAGCAGTGGAAAAAGAGGGTAGTGGGGACCGTGTTGGAGCTCTGCCTCCAAGTCTGCTTTGACTAGCGGGCCAGAACTGAGCCAGGAGATGGGCAGTTCTAACACAATCCATTTCCTGCTGTGTTGCCTTAGCCGCTGCTATCCATCAGGAGAAAGGAGCCCCTGGACCTTCTCCCAAGTGCCCCCCCGCCCCCCCCACCCTGAAGGAAGGTAGCAATGTTCCCTGCCCTTTGGTAAAAGCTGCAGGTACAGAAAGCTGCCAGGGCTTGGTGACAGAGAAACATCTGCAGACACCCCCATGTGGCCCTGCTGGTGCCCCAGCCTAGCAGCAGGCTCTCCCACAGGTGGGGCTCTCCCACAGTTGGGGCTCTCCCACAGGTGGGGCTCTGCTCCTGGAAGATGGTTTAGCTTGTTAGATGGAGAATGCATATTGAGGCCATGCATGCCTCTGCTGTGAAATCCTTCAGGAGAAAGACAACTGGTATCCAATATCCGCAAGTAATGAACTTATCAGTAACTATAACACACAAGCTCATTAATCTTAACTTCGCTTTTTCACCAAGTGGGAGCTCAGCTTCTCCAGAGACGAAAATTTCATCTCTGTTCTTTTCCTTAAACCCAGTCCCAATTTAGAGTCAAACATATTGCCCTGCTCTCCCTGGGAAGCAGTTAATAATGTGTTTTCTCGAACAACGGGTGGCCTAGTTCACTAGGGCCCCCTAGCTAGATGCATGTGCCCTTGTACACAGCCTGAGCTTGTGGCTGCCAAGCAGGGTGGATGTCATTTGTGTCTTTAGGTCATTTAAGGTTCCACCAATGGGGCTGGACAGGTGGCTCGAGTTAAGGGCACTGGCTGCTCTTGTAGAGGACCTGGGTTCGATTCCTAACACCCACATGGTAGCTACTAACCATCCATAACTCCAGTTCCGGGGGATCCACACCCCCTTCTAGCCTACATGGTCACCAGACACATAGGTGATACACATGTATACATGCAGGCAAACACACACATAAAATAAATAAATCTTAAAAAACAAAGGACTTCCCCTGACCTGAAGAATAGTGTCTCAGAGAAGTTCACTTTAACACTTAGGGCCATTGAGGCTTAAATGGATCCTCAAATTTCAGGGCTGTTGAAACTTTGTGTGCGTTCAGGCAAACTAGTCTTTTCTAAAGCTTCTGATCTTGTATGACCACAGCCTCCACATCTCAGAAGTGGAGGTTGGGGGAGGAGGAGGTCGTCAAGCCACAGTTTGCTGCCAGTGGCCGCCCAGTTCTTTGCTCCAGGACCAGAGCTTGAAAGAAAGCAGTCTGGGAGGAGCAGCACTGTGAGTCAGCTCCAGCAGGGAGAGCAGGTTAGGAACACATGGGGATTCAGTGAGGCCTGTCACTGTGGCCTGGTCTAGGCCCACAGACTTGGGAGGTATGGCTAGACAGCAAGGTGGGGGTGAGGAGGGAGGGGCAGCTTGGACTGGCCG
>NW_008343842.1:1175988-1225641 GCF_000622305.1 Nannospalax galili | reverse complement strand
GGGGGGGGGGGGCGGCAGTCATCTTGCTGGGATCTCCTTCCTGTCTTGATAGAAGAGGACTACACATACCTCTCAGCCTTTCTGAAAGTTCACTGGGGAGCCAGGAAGGAGTAGGCTCCACCTCCCTGTACTGTGTCCCTTATCCTCAAGCTGCTCTCCTGACCCCCCAGGTCCTCTCTTTGTCACCCAGGTGCCCCTGTCCACATACCCCTGCGTTGTGCCTGTCCTCGCCCTCCTGTCTCATTGCCCTCTTATGTGCTAGACAAGTGCCTTGCTTGGACCTGCACCCTCCTTCACAGCTAGGAGGGCAGCCCAGGTGGGAGCTCTGAGAGGGGGACCCCCACCTCTGCTCTCTTGGGAAGTTAGAGCAGCAGGCTCCTTGAAGAGCACAGCATGGGTCAGCCCTCCAGGACCTCTTTCCCCTCCCATGCATATCTCCTTTCCCTGGGTGGAAGGCGTCCACTCTGCCTTGGCTGCCGTTTGCCCGGGCTTCTGAGCTAGTGTGAGCAAGCTGCTTTCCTGGCCCCCAGGGGCCTCTTCTTCTAAACCGGGACTGAGCCAGGGCCAGAGTGCACTCATAGTCTCACTGCCCTGGCCAGCTGGGGTCCACGGCAGAGCAGCTGTGCCATGGGAGGTGCTGGCCCCCATGCTAGAGGGCAGGGTGCTGTGATAACTTTGGCAGCAGGAGGCCCCGCACTGATTGGTGTCCACCCGCGTGTGCCCCTTATGTGTGCGGGGAGCCAGGCCCCTAACGTCCCTGCTTCTCCACCTACAGGTTACGTGTTCTGTATGTTACACCGCCTCCCTGAGCAGCACGATTGTACGTTCGACCACATGGGCCGCGGCCGTGAGGAAGCCATCATGAAAATGGTGAAACTGGACCGGAAAGTGGGGCGCTCCTGCCAGCGCATCGGGGAGGGGTGCTCCTGAAGGCCGGGCATGGCCACCACACGACGCTGTTCTTAGTTCACTAATGTTAGCCTTATTTAGGACAAAGTCAGCCAGACACCTTGTACTGGGCACGCGTCAGACTACAGCCAGCCGTTCCCTTTCTTTAGCCAGCCATCCTGGTACTGTAGTTTAGGGGTTGATGGTGGTTGAAATTGATTTCTGGCTGGTTACTAAGGTGCCTGCTAGCCATTGTATAAAATTAAAACATGAAGAATATTTTTTTTGAGCATGGCTAGTGGATTCAAAACAACACACCTGTCACTGCTGGAGTCAGACTTAAAAAGCCTTAAGCGGAAAGTGTTGCTGAGGAGCAGGCGCCGGCCCCACAGCCCTCGCTGGGCGGTGTCGCCACAGCTGCTCCGTGTTCGCCTTTCACCTCTTCACTTTTGCTTGGTCCCAGCAGGACCTGATGGCCACGCGTGCCTTGGCCACGGGAGGCTGCTGAGACTGGCCACACGGCTGGGCTGGGTGGTGCCTCGCTCTCCCACAGAGCTGGGAATGGGGGGTGGGGGGCGGATTCTTAGGGAAGTTTTTTACCTGACTTGTTTTGGGAAAACTCATCACACAGGAAAAGAAGCAACCTCACTTTGAAAGTTAGCTCCACTGAAGACTAGTCCACGCATGAGCCCCACCTTTTCTACCCAGGATCCAAGGCCATGACCCACTGGCTCCGGCTGCATTGCACCAGGGGCCAGGGTCTGGCTCCGGGCTGGGGCCTGCACACGGGCCTCTGCAGCCAGATTTCTATATTGGGAGGGTTTTTTGTTGTGGTTTTTTGTTGTGGTTTTTTTTAAAGACACTTTGTGGCCACCCGGCATCTATGTGCTGGGGAACACCTAGGGAAGCTGCTGGGCTGGAGCCTGCTTGTCTTTTTGGGGGCCAGGAGGATGATATGTGTGTGGCCTCCACTCATTTCTATGCAGCCCATAGTCTGAGGACAACCAGTCTGCTTCTTCCACAGGGCAGGTTTAGGAAGAGCAAGCTGCACAGGACCCTGGTGTGGCTCTCTCCAGCCATGGCTGGTGGCGGTTGTGGCACGGGGTGGGAGGCCTCGCTCAGCCTGGGCCTTCTCTGGTGCAGAGGCACACAGCAGCTCAGGCCAGGTGGGGCCTGTGTGGGGGCTGCTTAGAAGCCCATTAGCAGTCAGGTGGGCGGGGCTGGGAAGACATTGGGATTCCTTAGAAGCCTGGATCGGTGAGTGGGCCCCGGCTGTCTGGTCCAGGCCTGTGAACTGGTGTGGGCTGCCCACGCTTGGCTGCCGATGGATGGTTTAACCCAGCAACTTTCTTTTGTATGAGACAACAAAGTTCAACTCTGCAGATTAACAGTGGGACATCTGCAAATTCAAATGTCTTTTGATGCAAAATAATTACTAGGAAATCATGTTCTCCCCACTCCTGCACCCGCCCCTGCATCCACCAGATGGACTCTGCTGCAGAATCTCCAGCCTTAACTCTTGCTTCAGGACCCAGACCAGCGCCTCGCTCTAGGGCAGCCCAGGGCACAGGGGCCAGGTCTGCCCGGCGTTTACCACTGTTGTCAAGCCACAGCCCACTGGCCACCACATGGCCATCCTCAGTGAGCACCCGCAGAGCTCTGATTCCGGAAGAGGCCACAGGTGCCCTTCTCAGCCCCCCACCCAGACCCCAGCAGCTGCTGCCTTCTGCAGCACTGGGAGAGGGCGCTGCAGACCGCACACCCAGGGATCAAGGTCAAGTTCACTTCCTGCCGGGAGAGCTGGGTGGGGGAGGAAGGGCTTGTTCCCCTGCAGTATCTGTTCTGTGAAGTTTGTTAAATGTAAGGGAAGCTTAAATTCTTGTATCTTTAAAGAGAAAATCTTATTTAACCCTTTTGTGTTCTAGATTGACTTACATAGCTTAGAGCTCAGTTTTAGTTTTAACATTGTGAAGATATTAAAAGAATCTTGTAACTTTATTCTTTTTTCTCCTGCTGAAAAAAAAAATTAAACCAATCGTATGAACATTTGGATTTCTCTATTTCCATGTTTCTCAACACCCTGGATCAGCAGAACAGCCCTGTTTGTGCACAGCCCTTGGGCTAACTCATCCACTGAGTGTCCAGGCCCAGCAGCCGCTTCCCTGATGTCTTTTGGGCCTGCCCTGGGAGGCTATGGTGCAGATGTCGGGGTGGGATGGGGGGTGAGGCCCCCAGGCATGGGTGGGTTGGGGGCCTGGGGCCCTTGGGTCTAGCACTGGAGAGGAGGGCGGGTAGGAAGAACCTGCTGGCTCCTTGCAATATGGCCAAAGGGATGTGCATGTGGCCTCTGGCACAGGGGATGCACTTAATATATCTTGAAATACTGACATTTGGCAGGTATAAGGCAGAGGAGTGGCACTTACCCATAACCCCACAGCCGCACGAAGATGACTAAAAATGGTCAGGAAGTTCAGAGTGCTTGGGTGGGGTCGGGACAAGAGCAGGAGGAGCAAGAGCTGGTCTGGTGGCTGGAGTGGCAGTGCATGGACCTCAGAGGCTGGGACACAGAAAGTCCAGCAAGGAGGCCTCAGGGAAGGAGACACGGACAGCTTGTGGAGCAGCAGTCTTCGGGGATGAAGCTGCTTCCTTCAGGGACCTGTGAGCCCCTTTCCCCCAGAGAAGGCTGTCATCCAGAGCCCCGCCAGACAGGCACAGCAGCACTAGAAAGTTCAACAGCAGTCTGCAGCCCAGAGCTCTCACAGCTGCTTAGCTAAGGGAAGGTTCCAGACTAGTGTCCCTGGAGCCAGAGAGAGTGGGCGTTGGATTTACACTTCAGCCCCAGTTGTTTGGGGAAGGTTTCAGGTCTTGAGATATATGCAGAATATAAAAATAAAAATAGACAATTTGGGGGCTGCAGAGATGTCTCAGCAGTTGAGAGTGTGATCTGGTTGTCCAGAGGACCTGAGCTCAGTTTCCAGCACCTGCATCAGGTGGCTGACAACTGTCTGTAACTCTAGTTGCAGGGAATCTGACACCTCTGACCTCGGTGGTGGTGGTGGGGGGCTACATTCGTGTGCATACCCACACACACGTAATTTAAAAAGTTTTTTTAAAAAAGATAATTTGGGGCTGGAGAGATGGTTCAGCCAGCAGTTAAGAGCACTCTTGCAGAGAACCCGGGTTTGGTTTCCAGCACCTACACCACAATAACCACCTGTAACTCCAGTTCCAGAGAATCCAGTGCATCCTTCTGCCCTCTGCAGGCACTGCACAACATGGGTGTGTTTACACACATGCAGGCAAAACACTCATACACAAAAATTTTTTAAATAGGATAATTTTTAAGTGCCCCACCCCCAAATAAGGACGAGCCCCTGGCCCTTGGCATTCCCCAGTGACACAGTCATGAAAGCCCATGCAGATACCAGTGCTGTTGCTCTGGTGAGATCTAAGGTGGCGTCTGCCTAGAGCTGGGAATGGGATGCAAGTGTAGAGGTAACACCCCGGCCTCCGGAGACCAGTAGTCTGGTGGTTTAAAATATGGAAGAAAGCTAAGAAAAGGCTGAAGTCTACAGTCTGGTGGCAGGGAGAGGTGCAGCGAGCCTGCTTGCTTGACTTGGATGGCAGTGTTTGCAGTGAACTGAACCCAAGGCAGAACTGTGCATGACAGGAGGGACTGGTTTCCTCTTCTCTGCCGCCTGCCAGGACTTACTTGCCCTCCTTGCCAGTGGGTATGCCCAGGAGCCAGAAATGGGGTCTGCTGGGCCTCCCTGCGCACACTGGTGCTGAACCCCCTCCCCTTGGGTGCAGAGAAAGGTGCATTCCCAGGTACGTGGCAGCCAGTCCCTGCAGGATGTCTGGGTTACTGGCCTCAGCACAGGCCTGTGTAAGCAGGACTTCCAAACTGGGCCTCTTCAGACTTGTCTATACAGGTTTAATTCAGTCAGGTGGCCATCGTCCCCGGGGCTTTATGTGGTGCTGTGATGCACCTGCCACCTGCATCTGACCAAAACTAGAGCCCTGACCCTGGACCCCTTCTGAGAAGGCTGGGGCCAACCTCTGAAGGCTTTGCCTCCCAATGCACAGGTTGTGAGGGAGATATGGCTTGAGATGGCCAGACTTACAAGCCAGGGATAGCAGATGGGGGGTGGGGTAGGGAACCTGGAGTCTAAGGTCAAGAGTGCCTGCGCAGTCAGCACTCCACAGTCACAGGAAAAGGTGCTCAGGGCCACTCTGACCACGTGATTTAGGATGTGGCGACTCTCAAGTATCAGTGATTCTAAACCATTCATACTGAAGGCAGGATGGGAACCTTCCTCTGACTGCACAATTCTAGGAAACATCGTGAGAGTGGCCACCACAGGACACCTGGGGAGAGGGGAACCCCTAGATGCTGTTGCAGGGCATATTAAACTGATTATAGGCATTGTGAAAAAAGATAGAGTCCTTAAAAATTAGGACAGAACTGCTTGATCCGGCAATCCCAATGCTGGCATAGCCAGGGAAGTGAAGTGGGTATGTCCAAGACAACTGGCTTCTGTGCTTGGCACACTGTTGGCAAGAGCCAAAATGCAGACTCAACCTGTGTCTATCAGCGGCTGAATGCTCAGACTATGTCTACACAATATAGTAGTCATCCCTGAAAAAGGTTGGGATCCTGTCCCTAGGACATGGTTGCACCTAGGGGACATGGTGAGATAAGCCAGATACAATCTCAGATGAACCTGAAGAAGCTGCTCTCCCAAAGTGGGGCAAAGAATGGTGGTGGTGCCATGAAAAAGGGCTGGGGAGAGGCTGGTGGTGGGGGTAGTTAAGTCAGTAGCATGAATCCTGATGTCCTAGTACATGGAAGGGTGACTATACTCAGCCAAGATATACTTGTATCGATCTCAAACAGCTGTATTTTGGGCGCTTTCACAGATGATCAGTGTTGAAGGTGGCGGGTAGGGTGTAGGCCCTGATTATTCCAGGGTACACATGTGCCTTCCATCGTAGCCGGCCTACACCAAATCAAAGACAGGAAAAGGTTCCTGGTGGGTTTTCTCAAACCTGGCTTCCTAGTATTTCCTCCTCTGACTCCCTGAGCTGTGGACATGGACGCTCTGTGTGAGTGCATGATTTGGCCTGGCATGGCTGGCTCCTTGGTACAGCTCACCTGCACCCCAGGCGTCTGGTCTTCTGTGGTGTGCACGGGGCTGGGGCACTTCCCTGACCTTCAGCAGCTCTGGTAGGAAACCTACAGATAAGCCAAATGGGGTCAGCAGCACCTAGCGCAGGGGTGACAGACCCTCAGGGACAAGGGGACCCATCATCACCGGCTTCTGCTGCCCAGCTCCCACCCCAGCTGCTGGCGTGCAGGGCTCACCCCTTCCTGGCCTGCTGCCTGGGCTGAACTCTGGTGTGGTCCAAGTTGAAGCCAGTGGAACACGAGGGAGCTGGTGTGGATGTGCTGTCATAGTGATGGCATCTTTCTGAAACAAGACAGACGCCTTGCCCAGCTGCGGCCTCGCTCGCTCTCCCAGGCTGAGAAGCAAAACAACTTGGACCACTTAACAAGGTCTGCCTGCAAGCTGGAACACCCCGTCTGCTAGTGTACGAAGGCATGTGATCATGTGGCCATGGTAACCTGAGGAAGTCAGCTTTCCCATCCTTACTGTGAGCTTGACCATCTTGTGTAGTCCCGTGGCTTTCTTAAAGACCGTCTGTCTAGCTGGAACCTCTGGCCTGGCTCTGCCAGGGGAACTCCTGGCCTCTGCCGCCTTCTGAGCTGCTGGCAGATCCTGATGGCGGGTACACCTACTGCATCCCAGCCGCCCAGCCAAACTTCCTGTCCTCCAGTGACTGACCTCTGTGGGTGTTACACAGTGGGGTGAGGTGGTTCCTTCCACCCAGACCTGCCCTAGGGAACCAGCCAGACAGGGCTTCCCTCATGTCTCTGGGCCTCCCCTCAGCGCCACCTGTGGGAGCCTGCCTAGGCCTAAGTGCCCTTGACACAGGCTACACCAAAAGTTGCAGAGGAAAGTGAATGGGAAGTGAGCCTCAGGGTAGGGTCTGGAGATGGGACACACTTGTGTGTCTGAGTGGGACACACTTGCCAGACTCAGATCTAGGTCTGTGGTGTCCACAAGCACCCTGAGTTCAGCAAGGATTCTGGGTGCTCCTGGGCACCAGCACTAGATGCTAGAGAGGAGGGCTCAGGGGCAGGGCCATGGGTATGGAGTGCTGAAGGACACATACCAGCTCCTAGCTTGTCACAAACACACAGGTGGGTCATGTGGTATCAACCAGGCCGTGGGCGCGGGCTGGGAAATAGCTGGAAGGGCCATCTTGCTGGGGTGAGCGCTGCTTAGGGAATGAATTCTGAGCAGACAGCAGTGGCTAGGAGGGTAGAAGCCAGCAGGGGTCCACTGTCTGCCTCCCCTGCAAGGGGCTGTGTCCTGTGAACTCCCACAGGGGCAAGGCCTACAGAGACAGGAGACTGGAGGACTTGGGCTGGGGGTGGGGGGGCACTGCAGGAGCTGGCTGTGGAGAAAGTGAGGCAGGACCACAGGTGCAGGAAGTCTACAGCAAGCCTATGGTATTCCATGTACATCAACTGAGTCCCAGTAACACAGCTTGCAAAACTGAGGACTCCGCACCATGCTCATAGAGAACACATTCTAGTGATGTTGGTCTGGGGGCTTTCACAGAGAACTGTGCCCAGGGCTAGCCTGGCCCACACTGTCCCACCTGGGAGGGGAATGGGGACGGCACCCACAACTTTCATAGGCCCAAAAATCCAGTCAGCAGAGCGGAGGTGGCTCACATTCCCTGGGGAATCGGTCTACACAAATCACAAATTTGATATAAGTGGCTGGTGGGCCCAGCCCATGGCCGCCCTTAAGGAGCTGTCCCCCTCCCCCCACTGGAGGCACAGCCCACAGTCCTCTTGCTTTTGCAGACCGTGAGGATGGGCATGGAGTGGCCATGGGGACACCAGTCAGGACAGTGTAAGGGGGAGCTTGCTTGCGGTTTCTCAGGGTAGCATGGTACCCTAGGAGGCCACTCTGAGGCCCAGAGTTGTCCCAGTTCCTATGTCACAGGAACTGTCCCTGTGACATCTGGGCTGGGTGCTATCTCCACGCAGACTCCCAAAGAGAGGATGGAACACCAGTCAGAAGCAGGAGCTGTGGTGGGACCATAGAGGTGATCACCTTTGTGTCGTCACCCATAAACCGTGGGGCTCACAAGATGGTGAGGATCACACCCACCTGCAGGCCTCTGCAGCCTTCGTGGGCTAAGTTGGCTAGCCTCCCCCATGGGCTGGGACCCCAGCTTTGCCACCTCCGAGGTGGAAGAGCCACATCCCTGCCCTTGAGACAATGGAGGCTGTAGACAATGGAGGACAGGTGTGCGGATCCCAGCAACCAGCCACCTCCACTCCCACACACCCGCCACCTCTGCCTTCCCTGCCCAGGCTACAAAAACTCCTGGATGCAAATGCTCCCAGACGTTTCTCATAAATTACAGGGAGATGATTGTGTCTTCGGGTCTCTGGGGGGAAGAGTTTAGTTCTGTGTTTAAGAGGAAGAAGCTATCTGGCCAGATGGCCTGCCCAGCCTGGTTTCTGGCGGGTACTGCTAGCTGGTGTGGTGTGGAAGGACTGGGGACAGCAGAGGAGTGCGGCACCAGAGGGAGGTGATGCCATGGGCCCAGGTCAAGAGTGGTTCAGGCAGAAGCAGCTCTGCCTCACACTTTGAAACCTCGCAGAAAACTTGAGTATCAAGTTCATGGAGCAGGGATTTCCAAACAGGTGCCTGCTCCTCCAGGCCGCCTGTGTTCCGTCCTCTACCTGTTATCCCCGTGAGACTGAGAGGTGCAGAGTGCTGAGCAGCTGGGATCTGGGAGTGCCATCTGTGGCCAGGCACAGGGCGTCCTTCCTCCACACAGGCTGTCCTCCCTCCCTCCCTCCCTCCCTGTCTAGCTCCACGCAGCCCCTCAAAATATCCATTCTCCACTAACAGCCCCCACCTCTGACCTACCCAGTGCAAGGGATGTTCATGTCCTCGTCCGTGGGAGAGCTCCATGCACTCCAGTGGCCCACAGCTGTCTCCACGCCCCCCTCCACCACCCCTCAAAGAACCCCCAGCAGATCCCAGACACTGCTCTGAGCCAGTCACAGCTGGTGGTGCAGGCGTTTTAAGTTCCCAGGGCTACTGATGAGGGCTGACCTTCCATGTGCTGCTGTTGGGACAAACACGGCATCAACGCTGCACAAGGTAACCACAGAGTGCCCAGTGCGCCCCTGACCCACGGTGGCCCGGCCGCCATGGAGGGCAGGTCTGCCTGCTCCAGCGGCCCACCCCCTCAGCACCCTTCTGAGGCTCCAGTCACCACATGGGGCCAAGGACAGGAGTAGCACAGAAGTAAACCCTGAGGAACAGCTCCTGGCATGAGGGACACTGGACCCCCTTCCTGACACATACAGTTACGCTTTGATCGTAGTTTACACCTCTTTTCTCCCCTTGGCTTGGGATAAAGCTAAATGATCGTAATTCTGTTATCTTCTAAATTAAGAAGGGAAAGCTGACTAGGTCGGCGCGTGTACCCAGAAGTCTAACAATTGGGGTGACAGCCTAACTACTGAGCAATTTTTTGCACAATTCAAAACTCATTTTTGGGGGCCAAGGCATCAGTCTAACAAACACATCCCACTCTTGCTGAAAATAATTCCTTTCCCGACTCTTCTAGGAATAAAACACTTTTAATGCATTTGTCAGGAGTCGAAACTTCATTTAATAAGATTGAAAAGTGACATTTTAAAGAACAGTTGGGAAGAGCCCCCACCCATCATAGGCTCACGGCCCTAAAGTCAAACCAGAAGTACTGAGGATTTGGTAAACGCCAACTCTTCAGTGTGAGGTGTGCTCCAGCCTGGGGGACAGCACTGGACTTCAACGCCACCTGCCCTGTTCAGTAACACCACAGGAGCTGCCACAGATAACATGAGGCACTCACAGAAACCCCAATGAAGATGTCATTTTGTCCCCCAAAGAACATGATCAAAACGTAGCGCAGGAGGCTCTGCAGCGACCCAGTTGACCTGAGGGCCAGAGCCAGCTGGGAGGCATTTGTGATGGTAACCACAGG
This sequence comes from Nannospalax galili, assembly GCF_000622305.1. Lineage (NCBI taxonomy): Eukaryota > Metazoa > Chordata > Mammalia > Rodentia > Spalacidae > Nannospalax > Nannospalax galili. Next base: position 1,215,624 of record NW_008343842.1, on the reverse strand, counting down.
CCCCTGGATGGATCCTCCTGGCACCCAGTTTCCCCAGAATCAGCCCCCATCTCGTGCTGCAGGGCTATTAGGTGCGCAGGAACCATCAGTACTTGAAGTCTGGCGGCTTCACTTGTGTCCTACGGGCCTCCAGGGGGCAGACCAGGCTCTGGAGAACTCCAGTCTGCATGAGACTTTTCTCTTGGTTTGCTTGCTCAGCTCTGTCCCCTAGTGATGTGGACCTTACCCTAGATGTGGGTGTGACAACGGCCTCCAGGCATCTGAAGGCCCATCAGCTAAAGGGAGCCTATGTGTCTGGTGGGAGGTAAACAGCTCCGTGTCCTCATGGCCTGAGCAGGTGTTCATCCAAGCCAGGCACAGCAGGGGCCCAGCTGACTTAGGGTCTTAGAAGGCCCTGCTGGCACCTATGACCTTGCTGTCCCGTCTCTCATCACTGCTAGGTACCTGATGCCAAGGAGGGCTCCTTGGCAGTGCTGGAAGGGAGCAGGGTCTACAGCCACAACACCCTGAACATGCCCAAAATTGTCTGAAGAGAGGAAGCCACAGTTGTGGGTCTGGGTGATGTTCTGCAGGGGCCTCGGCGGACTGGAGGTGTGGCTGCCAGAGTGCTGGTGACTGGCAGGGAGAGGTGTGCGCAGCAGGCTCTGGGGTAGACACCCTGGCTCCTGTGCCAGATCAGCCCCATCATCCATGCTGGGCTGCCCGCTGGGCTACCACAACTTCCATGTTTACAAAGAAGCCCTTCAGGCCAGGTGTGCCACCTCATATCTATAATCCCAGCACTCAGGATTCTGAGGCAGGAGGATTACCATGAGTCTGCAGCCAGCCTGGGTTATGAGGCTGCATCTCAAATAACAAAATGAAAACAAGCAGCCTTCAAACAGCTTCCAAAAGCTACAAACTCCACCCTCAGCGGGACAGGGCTCCTCTACTGCACTGCCGAGTGGAAGCTCTCCAAGTTACCTGGGGGTGGGATATGCTGACAGTGGTGGGAGGACCTGGGCTGGGGGTGGGGGGGCACTGCAGGAGCTGGCTGTGGAGAAAGTGAGGCAGGACCACAGGTGCAGGAAGTCTACAGCAAGCCTATGGTATTCCATGTACATCAACTGAGTCCCAGTAACACAGCTTGCAAAACTGAGGACTCCGCACCATGCTCATAGAGAACACATTCTAGTGATGTTGGTCTGCAGGAGCTGGCTGTGGAGAAAGTGAGGCAGGACCACAGGTGCAGGAAGTCATCACTTTATTTCTACAGCAAGCCTATGGTATTCCATGTACATCAACTGAGTCCCAGTAACACAGCTTGCAAAACTGAGGACTCCGCACCATGCTCATAGAGAACACATTCTAGTGATGTTGGTCTGGGGGCTTTCACAGAGAACTGTGCCCAGGGCTAGCCTGGCCCACACTGTCCCACCTGGGAGGGGAATGGGGACGGCACCCACAACTTTCATAGGCCCAAAAATCCAGTCAGCAGAGCGGAGGTGGCTCACATTCCCTGGGGAATCGGTCTACACAAATCACAAATTTGATATAAGTGGCTGGTGGGCCCAGCCCATGGCCGCCCTTAAGGAGCTGTCCCCCTCCCCCCACTGGAGGCACAGCCCACAGTCCTCTTGCTTTTGCAGACCGTGAGGATGGGCATGGAGTGGCCATGGGGACACCAGTCAGGACAGTGTAAGGGGGAGCTTGCTTGCGGTTTCTCAGGGTAGCATGGTACCCTAGGAGGCCACTCTGAGGCCCAGAGTTGTCCCAGTTCCTATGTCACAGGAACTGTCCCTGTGACATCTGGGCTGGGTGCTATCTCCACGCAGACTCCCAAAGAGAGGATGGAACACCAGTCAGAAGCAGGAGCTGTGGTGGGACCATAGAGGTGGTCACCTTTGTGTCGTCACCCATAAACCGTGGGGCTCACAAGATGGTGAGGATCACACCCACCTGCAGGCCTCTGCAGCCTTCGTGGGCTAAGTTGGCTAGCCTCCCCCATGGGCTGGGACCCCAGCTTTGCCACCTCCGAGGTGGAAGAGCCACATCCCTGCCCTTGAGACAATGGAGGCTGTAGACAATGGAGGACAGGTGTGCGGATCCCAGCAACCAGCCACCTCCACTCCCACACACCCGCCACCTCTGCCTTCCCTGCCCAGGCTACAAAAACTCCTGGATGCAAATGCTCCCAGACGTTTCTCATAAATTACAGGGAGATGATTGTGTTTTCGGGTCTCTGGGGGGAAGAGTTTAGTTCTGTGTTTAAGAGGAAGAAGCTATCTGGCCAGATGGCCTGCCCAGCCTGGTTTCTGGCGGGTACTGCTAGCTGGTGTGGTGTGGAAGGACTGGGGACAGCAGAGGAGTGCGGCACCAGAGGGAGGTGATGCCATGGGCCCAGGTCAAGAGTGGTTCAGGCAGAAGCAGCTCTGCCTCACACTTTGAAACCTCGCAGAAAACTTGAGTATCAAGTTCATGGAGCAGGGATTTCCAAACAGGTGCCTGCTCCTCCAGGCCGCCTGTGTTCCGTCCTCTACCTGTTATCCCCGTGAGACTGAGAGGTGCAGAGTGCTGAGCAGCTGGGATCTGGGAGTGCCATCTGTGGCCAGGCACAGGGCGTCCTTCCTCCACACAGGCTGTCCTCCCTTCCTCCCTCCCTCCCTGTCTAGCTCCACGCAGCCCCTCAAAATATCCATTCTCCACTAACAGCCCCCACCTCTGACCTACCCAGTGCAAGGGATGTTCATGTCCTCGTCCGTGGGAGAGCTCCATGCACTCCAGTGGCCCACAGCTGTCTCCACGCCCCCCTCCACCACCCCTCAAAGAACCCCCAGCAGATCCCAGACACTGCTCTGAGCCAGTCACAGCTGGTGGTGCAGGCGTTTTAAGTTCCCAGGGCTACTGATGAGGGCTGACCTTCCATGTGCTGCTGTTGGGACAAACACGGCATCAACGCTGCACAAGGTAACCACAGAGTGCCCAGTGCGCCCCTGACCCACGGTGGCCCGGCCGCCATGGAGGGCAGGTCTGCCTGCTCCAGCGGCCCACCCCCTCAGCACCCTTCTGAGGCTCCAGTCACCACATGGGGCCAAGGACAGGAGTAGCACAGAAGTAAACCCTGAGGAACAGCTCCTGGCATGAGGGACACTGGACCCCCTTCCTGACACATACAGTTACGCTTTGATCGTAGTTTACACCTCTTTTCTCCCCTTGGCTTGGGATAAAGCTAAATGATCGTAATTCTGTTATCTTCTAAATTAAGAAGAAGGGAAAGCTGACTAGGTCGGCGCGTGTACCCAGAAGTCTAACAATTGGGGTGACAGCCTAACTACTGAGCAATTTTTTGCACAATTCAAAACTCATTTTTGGGGGCCAAGGCATCAGTCTAACAAACACATCCCACTCTTGCTGAAAATAATTCCTTTCCCGACTCTTCTAGGAATAAAACACTTTTAATGCATTTGTCAGGAGTCGAAACTTCATTTAATAAGATTGAAAAGTGACATTTTAAAGAACAGTTGGGAAGAGCCCCCACCCATCATAGGCTCACGGCCCTAAAGTCAAACCAGAAGTACTGAGGATTTGGTAAACGCCAACTCTTCAGTGTGAGGTGTGCTCCAGCCTGGGGGACAGCACTGGACTTCAACGCCACCTGCCCTGTTCAGTAACACCACAGGAGCTGCCACAGATAACATGAGGCACTCACAGAAACCCCAATGAAGATGTCATTTTGTCCCCCAAAGAACATGATCAAAACGTAGCGCAGGAGGCTCTGCAGCGACCCAGTTGACCTGAGGGCCAGAGCCAGCTGGGAGGCATTTGTGATGGTAACCACAGGCCCCTGGATGGATCCTCCTGGCACCCAGTTTCCCCAGAATCAGCCCCCATCTCGTGCTGCAGGGCTATTAGGTGCGCAGGAACCATCAGTACTTGAAGTCTGGCGGCTTCACTTGTGTCCTACGGGCCTCCAGGGGGCAGACCAGGCTCTGGAGAACTCCAGTCTGCATGAGACTTTTCTCTTGGTTTGCTTGCTCAGCTCTGTCCCCTAGTGATGTGGACCTTACCCTAGATGTGGGTGTGACAACGGCCTCCAGGCATCTGAAGGCCCATCAGCTAAAGGGAGCCTATGTGTCTGGTGGGAGGTAAACAGCTCCGTGTCCTCATGGCCTGAGCAGGTGTTCATCCAAGCCAGGCACAGCAGGGGCCCAGCTGACTTAGGGTCTTAGAAGGCCCTGCTGGCACCTATGACCTTGCTGTCCCGTCTCTCATCACTGCTAGGTACCTGATGCCAAGGAGGGCTCCTTGGCAGTGCTGGAAGGGAGCAGGGTCTACAGCCACAACACCCTGAACATGCCCAAAATTGTCTGAAGAGAGGAAGCCACAGTTGTGGGTCTGGGTGATGTTCTGCAGGGGCCTCGGCGGACTGGAGGTGTGGCTGCCAGAGTGCTGGTGACTGGCAGGGAGAGGTGTGCGCAGCAGGCTCTGGGGTAGACACCCTGGCTCCTGTGCCAGATCAGCCCCATCATCCATGCTGGGCTGCCCGCTGGGCTACCACAACTTCCATGTTTACAAAGAAGCCCTTCAGGCCAGGTGTGCCACCTCATATCTATAATCCCAGCACTCAGGATTCTGAGGCAGGAGGATTACCATGAGTCTGCAGCCAGCCTGGGTTATGAGGCTGCATCTCAAATAACAAAATGAAAACAAGCAGCCTTCAAACAGCTTCCAAAAGCTACAAACTCCACCCTCAGCGGGACAGGGCTCCTCTACTGCACTGCCGAGTGGAAGCTCTCCAAGTTACCTGGGGGTGGGATATGCTGACAGTGGTGACTCCTGTAATCCATCCATTGGAGACTCCTGACAGGCAGGCATGCCACACAGCAAAGAAGTCGGGCCAGAGCTGTGGACTACTGAGCAAAGTGTCTCCCCCAGGACAGCTGCCACCCTCGGCCTCTGCTCACAGGAAGACGCTTCCCCTGCAGCCTGAGGGCTCATGTTACCCACCTCTTCAGGGTGTGGCCTGCTCTAAACTAAGTCAAACACAGGAAGGTGAGGGACCTGTTCCTCTATGTCCACAGCTAATGTCTTTCAGAACAAATCTGAAGCCTTGCCCCTCCTCTAAGCAAGCTCACAGGAAGTGCAGGGACAGGGCCCACACTGCAGGGGAGGGGCTCAGGTCGGTGCTGATGGTGACAAACCTGTAGAGCTTCGGAGATGAGAGGACTCCAGAACATCACAGCATTGAAGTTACTGGAGGAGGGAGTGTGATGGAGCTGTGGTAGTTAGGGGGAAAGCTCCTGAGACCTGCTCCTCACCATCCAGTTGTGTGATGCCGGAAGACTCACTACAGGCTCCGAGGCCTGTGCTCAGGAGGCCGGGCAGGGTCGGCTGGGACCTGGTAGGCATCTATCTACACGTTCCTGAATGTTACACTGGCAGCTGGTATGACAACCGTTTCCACGTCCGCCTCCCAACCTGGAAGGCAGCTCCATTTCTGGAATGACAGGTTAATAACTCAGCAATCTGAGCAATTATTAACTCCAGTGTCCACAGACTGATTTGTGCACTGTGCGTCTGGTTGAACTTCCTCACAGGATTTTCTTTGTCAGGCCTGGTGCCAGGATGAACTGTGTCTGCATCTCATTCAGAAGCCTGACAGCTGCTGCTCCATCCTACCTGAATCCATTCAAGACGGAGGAAGAGAGGGACAGCGTTCAAGCCTGGTACCCCACGACTCAGAGGTGGAGAAAACCTGGCAGTACAAAGCCATGAGTAGCCAGGGCCATGGGTACTGCAGATGGGAACTCTACCAAGTCCACTGCCCCAGCAGCCAGGGTCCCTCTGCCCAGCAGGGTCGGAGGCTCAGGCCTTTCTGGGGTCTGGCTTGGGCTGGCTTTCTCTTCCTTCCACCCTGTGCCCAGGTTAGATTAGAGGTAGGGCTTGATGAGGACTGAAGACCTACTTTCTCCCCCTGGTGACGGCCTGAAGAATAGGGGAGAACATGGCACGCTGGGATCCCTGGGCGAAGACCTGCTTTGGGGTAGCTTTTGTAGCCAGGCCTGCTCCTCCCAGGGATGAGGAGGGCAGTCCACTGAGGTCCCAGCCTGGGAGACACGCCTGCTCCATGAGGTCCACCCAAGTCAGACCACATCCTCTGCCTCCTTTATTGGTGCTGATGGTTGGGTGAGCGTGAGTTGGGGCCTGGGCTTGGGGGCAGCGAGCTGACACTGGGTGCCCGCAGGGCGTGAGGGTCGAGTTGCTGACTAGAGGGGCTGGGGTCCCCTGCCCCTGGCTCCTCACTGTTCTCCTCCTTCTGGCTGATCTGCTGCTCCGGACACTCAAAGTGGACACAGTGGAACACCTAAGTGAGAAAAGGAAGAGGCTGGGTGAGTGGCAGCCGGCTGGCTGGGACCCAGACAGGATAAGGAGCTGTGTGCGGTGTGTGGCACAGCTGAGTTCAGGGAAGTCCTCCCAGCCTGCTCAGACACCTGGAGGCACTGCGGCCACTCGGCGAACGTAAGCAGGTGAGTGGTCAGGTTTGGAAGTGCCACGCAGGCCGCCTCAGTGTCCACGGCAGACCACGCCACTTTCCTCTCCTGGGCTTTCTCCCTGTTGAATTAGTTTTTTCAGGATTTACTTTTAATTGTGTGTGGGATGTGTACACACCATATACATGTGGGTGCCCATGGAAGCCAGAAGAGGGTGTCACATCCCCTGGAACTAGAGTTACAAATGGTTGTGAGCCACACAACGTGAGTGCTGGGAACTGAATTTGGGTCCTTTACAAGAGCAACCGTGCTCTCAGCCCTCAATTGGTTTATTCTTGCATGTGGTATTATGCACTGTGGTGATGTATTCTCCTAAAGGCCAATACATTCTGTACTTGAAATGGGTGAATGGATGGCACTACAAAGTGTTATTCTAAAAATTCTACAAACTGTTATAAAAAGGAAACTAAAGCCAGGCCTGCTGGTGCTCACCTGTGATCGCAGCACTTGGAACCAGAGGCAGGAGGATCAGCCTGGAAGTCTACGCCGGCCTGGGTTACATGGAAAGACCTTGACTCAAAACATCAAGAAAAAGGAGTGTGCGGGGGTGTCTAGTGAGTACATTAACCCAGGCAAGGGCCCTTGCTCATCCCAAACCAGGATCTGGGGAGGGCCAAGGGGACCCTACTGGGCAGCTGTGCTGGGGAGTGAACTTTACCCTTAACTGGTTTGGGCAAGTCTGAGACAAATGTCCTCAACCTGAGGCATCAGCCACCTACCAAGGGAGCGTTGCCACCTAAGACAAAGCCAACCTACCTACCAAGTGACATCACGGAGCTCTGAGCAGGGCTAGGCCCAACTACTGGGCCAACGGGACACAGCTCTGACCACAGTGAGCCTGGCCCACAGTGTGGGTGAGAGTGGAGACCGAACATGCAGAGAACTGCCCTATGAGCCGAGGGATGGGGATGGGGGGTGTTGGAGACGGGCACTCAGAGGAGCCACAGGTGGGAGGTCACCATGACAGATGTCAGTCCCGGCAAGCTCCTCTCTGCCTTCTCTCACCCAGTCCCTCTGAGTTACACTTTCTGGGTGTCTGTGGAGCTCTCTGGGGTGAGGATCTGACTTTAGCACTCACTGCCTTCCACCAGGGGGAGTAGGCTGGTTCCCCAGGGAGCAGACCAGCAGTTTTTAAGGGAATCAATTTTGAGATTTTTTTTTTTGTCTCCTTTTTCCTTGAGCTAGTTCTATGTATAATTTGTCAGAAGGTTGTTGGACTAATGTGGTTCCCTCTGGTTTTTTAAAAAACTAGCTAGGTATTACTTATCTCTCTCACTGTCTATCCCTTCCACCATGGTTTCCCCATTTAAAGTGCCCCCATTTCTCCCTTAATAATACCCTTCTCCTGTGGCCCAACCTCTCTTGAGCTCCTTCTTTCCCTTTATCCCCAACATTCCTTGTATGACCCTCCCTCCCCCTCCCCTTAAACTAACCCCATTTTTATCCATATCTCTCTTATTAAGGCCTGTTTCCTACTGTTCCTCTCTTTCAGATTCTTTCTTTTCCTTTACTTCCCTGGTTCCTCTTCATTATCCTGGTTCCTGTAGTTATGTCTGGATACATACTCACTTAAAAGGATTTGGTGCTAGGATCCACATATGAGGGAGAACATATTTTGTTTTTCTCAGTCTGTGTTACTTCACTTAGTATAACAGTTTCTAGTTCCATCCATTTACCTGCAACTTTCATGATTTCATCTTTCTTTACTGCTGAGTTAGACTCCATTGTATAAATGAACCACATTTTCATTATCTACTCGTCAGTTGAGGGACACTTAGGTTGCTTCCATCTCTTAGCTATTGTGAAAAAAGCAGCAACAAAAATGGATGTACAAGTGTCTCTGCAATAGGATGAGTTCTTTGGGTATATGCCAAAAGACAGGGTCTCCCTGTAGCCCCCAACTGGCCTGGAACTGTAGACCAGGCTGGCCTCGAACTCAGAGATCTGCCTGCCTCTGCCTCCTGAGTGCTGGGATTAAAGGCATGTGCCACCATGCCCAGCTTAATTTCAAGATTCTTAAACTTGCGCTTTGTATAAGGCTTGACTGCACATTGTCTTCACATCCCAGGCCAGGCTAGCCCTTACCCACTGGCTCAGGTGTACCACCCTGGCACATGGGCCTCTCACCAATTCAGGGCACTGGGCGGTGGATGCAGCCTTTGATGACTCACTGTCCCTTCAGTATCCCGGAAGCCTAAAGGGGGAATTGGCTTGAGTCAGTGCTGGGACCCCCAGAAGTATATGTGGGATTGAAGTGAACTATTTTACATATAACTGGAAATTTTCTGCATTTTGAGTATTTTCAAGATTCAGTGGCTAAAACCCATGGATGAAACATTCTCCTGTTTTCAGATTTGGGTACTTCATAAAACAGGTTCTATGCCCTCACCTAGGCTGGCCTCACTACACTCAGCCTTCAGTGCCAAAGCAGGATTTTGTGGGCCCAGGACTTTGAGATCAGCTTAGGCAGTATAGTGAGGAAGGACTGGGCAGGGGAGGAGCCAGGGGTGATAAGACTTCAGGGGGCTGGGGAACCAAGTAGAGGAGGCTAGTGACTCCGGGGGTGCTGCAGACCCCACGGCAGAGCATGTGCATGCACCTCTACCTTTCCATAGTACAGAGAAGACAGGTGTGGTATGAACCATGTATTCTGCCAAAAGCAGCACAAGCCCTGCACTCACCTCCCTGCACCAGTCTTCTCCACACTCCCAAGTGCATCCATTTATGGAGCACTGTTTCGAGCTCACACTTTTTTTTTTTTTTTCACCTCCTCCCCAGAGCTGAGGACCAAACCCAGGGCCTTGTGCTTGCTGAGCAAGCTAAAAACCCAACCCCTCAACCTCACACTTTAGACTGCCAAAAAAAAACTGAATGCACCCACGCACTGTCCTGGGCAGGTCTGTTTTGGCAGAGACTGAGTCTCCTTAGAGGTAGGCACTTGGCACTGTCCTGGCCATGGACTTCCTGTGGACTCTTCCTGCAGCCAATGCCCTGTGCAGCCCCTCCCCTCCCCTTACTTGCTCTCCTCCCTTCCCTTCATATAACAGTCCCTCTTTGGGCCCATCTGCAGGTGTCACCTGTCCGTGGTGACAGGATTAGGTCAGATGGAGAGAGGTCACCAGCTCTCCATTTGCAGGTTAATTTGAAAGCCTGCTTCTCACTGGCAATTAGTGCCATCCTCCCCGCCTGCTCCCCTTTCTGAAGCCTGGCAGAATCAGCATCTTGGGAAGGGAAGCCTCTGCTCTTGCCTCATGGAAACACCTCTCTGGGCCTGTGGCCAGGCAGCAGATTCTGCAGAGTCCTCACCCACCACTTGAGTTTCTTGAAATAAACAAAGGCCCATCCTTTTTGGTAAGGTGACTCATACTCCCCACTGTGAATGAATGAGAACTCTAGAAGCCTTGGACGGCCCTTGCCCCTCCTGGAACTGGAGTGCGCTCCATCTGCCTCACGGTGTTCTGTCCACAGGTGTTTGTGCAATCCCCGATCTGATCGGCCGGCTGACACTCCCTGACCTGACCGTTCCTGCCTCCTGCCCCTCCTCCTGCTCTCCCTGGTGACTCAGTGAGCTTTCTCTTTTTGATCTTGCTAGCTTCTCTTCAAGCCTGAGTGCTCTAGGTGAGCACTCCTTAGCACCCACCCATCTGTCACTTCCCATTACACTCAGAGACCCAGGCTTCATAAGTCCTTCTGTTCAGGGCTTAAACAAAGAGTAAATGGATCAAAAACCCTTCTCCCAACCAACAACCCTAGTTTGAGAAATAATGTTGAAAAGATGGAGTGGCTCTGCCCATGCCACATGGCCTGGAGGATGCACTCAGTCTGAGGGGCACATACTAGGTGCCCCCACCTCGCTGCCCTGGTTCACATGTACCTCCAGCCACAATTTCTAGCCTGCATTTGCATCTTGTCTAATTCCCATGCCACTAATTGCACAACTGTGTTGAGTCTGCCAGCAATCTGTTTTCAAATAACAGTGCAAATGGCTGTTTCTCAACATCCCTAACGACACCAGCAATCTCCACTGGCCATTGTCTTCTGTGACTATCCCACCCAGGAAGGTCATGCCTATTTCTCTCCCTGGCCCACGTACGCCTCCCAGAGTTTGGCCTTACAACTGGCACAGCTGGCGGTGTACAACAAAAGTGAGCATGAGCTGGGAAGAACAATGGTGAGGTCCCTGATGTGGGGAAGGAGACCAACACCCCAAGTAGAGTGGGGTGAGGGCAGTGTGGGTCGAGGAAATATTAACCCCACAGGCTTGGTGGGGGTGACTGCAGTGGCATGGTTAAGATGAGTAAGTAGGGTGAGGCCACGTAAGCAGACGAGGTCAATGGGGGAAATCCCAGGGTAGCACACCTGCTTGACTGGTGGGAGCCACCATGTGCGTATGGAGATGACTTGAAAACAGCAGGTCTAGAACAGACTTTGCAAGCTCTGGAGTAGCACACCAGGGACAGAATATCAACAAGTGGCCGCTCTGCTGCTTGGCTGCTGCTATCGGTAATAAGAAATCTGTCTCGAGTAGACGCCTTAACTCAGAGGGAAACTGAAGGGTTAGAAAGGAATTAGAGCAAGAGAGGGATATGAGGCAGGCTTCATCAGTACTGGCCTCAAACCTTGCTGGTAAATAAGAGAGAAAATGGAGGGATTGGCATGCCATTTTTTACATCTAGGAGGTCAAAGGGAAAAAAGCCCAGGTCAGATTGATAATACAAGGCCCATCCTGGGACCCTAAAACCTGGAACCCCTGGGAAGAGTCAGGTAGTGATGAAGAAGGGAGTGACCTAGAAATAGTGGGAGATGCCCCTGGACCCAACCTTTACTTCAAAGAAACAGGAAATCCATGATCAGCATGCTGATGGAGGTCTTAACAATAGCCCGGTGCAGGAGACCACAGTGATCAGAGAATACTCCACACCGGAGCAGTTAGAACTAGGAAAGACATTCAATCAAACAAACAATGAAGGAGCCCCTACCACCTGGCCTGTGAGGCTATGCGACATGGGGGCAGATGGAATCATTTTAAGTGCTACAGAAGCTGAGAAGTTGAGCAATATAACCACTCATCCCTCTCTGAGATAAAGACTTCACAATCTAAGGTAATATGAGGGGAATCAGTCCATGGTGATTGGCTCATTAGCCACATGTTTACCCCCAGCTGAGGTTCCCATGAACACCAGAGACTGGAAAACCATAGAGGAAGGACAGGCCCTGTGGAGGGAACTGGGTGTAGGGAAGGCTGTGTTTGATGCCCAGTTCACAGGCCCAGACAGGACTGTTTTTACCGGAGACTTAAGAAAGAAACTATTTAGCAAGGCCCACGAGCCTGGTATGGAGCTTTGGTGGCAGTGCTAAGCCCCATGGTCAGGCATGACCTGTATGAGGTAGGAGAGGCCCTAGCAGATTTAAATTATTTAGACCAACATGTAAACTGGGTTTGCAAGGTGCTAAAGCAAGTAGACACAGGGAAAAGGGCAGGAACTCAGCAAAAGGGCTCCTCCGTGTCTCCTGAGCAGATATGGATAGTTCTGCACTGAGCACGAGTTGCTAGGAAAAAAATTGATGGGCAACCAAATGCTGTGCTGGTGAGCCTATGGACAGCTTTAAGACCAGACCAGCAATTCACCACAAGAGTAAGAGAAACTGGAGATCAGGAGGTGGGGGTGACTCCAACTTTGCCACCTGCTTCAGAGGAAGGCAGCCTCCTAAGATGTGACCCCCCCACCCCAGCCACTTCCTTGAAGGAGTGGCCAAGGTTGCTCATAGGTGAGGGTCATACTGGGTGACTGGAGGCTGCATGTTGAATTGAGGATTTATTTGACCCCCACTAATATACAAAACACATGGGCCCTAGTGGATACTGGAGCAGAGTGTATTCATTCATGGCAACCCCCCAAAACACCAGGGCCAATGGATGGCAGTGGATAGGTATGGGGATAAAACCATATGGGTAAAGCAGACTAGACTCATTCTGAGAGTGGGCAATTATCCTCCCAGAAGTACAAGATGTGCATCTCTCCCCTGTGAGAGAACATTGTAGGGGTGGATGCCCTACCGGGTCACACCTTACATACTACTGTGGGAGAGCTCCGGCCAAGGGTACAAACAGTAAAAGCAATTACTCGGGTGGGCAGTGTGGGAGCCAGTCAAACTGTCCACCCCACAGAGGTGAATTATCAAACAGTACTGGCTGCCTGGGGGGGGTCAAGACAAAATCACAGAAACCATCCAGGAACTAGAGTGGGTAGAGGTTATGCACCCACCCCAGAGCCCTTTCAATAGCCCCATTTGGCCTATCAGCTGGCTCCCGGAGCCAGATTGATTACTGGGAGTTAAAAAAAGGTGGTGTTTCCCATTCATACAGTGGTGCCCAACATTGCACTGCTCAGCTGGTGCAGGAAATGGGGTCCTTCCATGCTTCAGTGAACCTTGCTAATGCGTTTTTAAAAATTTATTATGGGCAGGGGGAGTGGTGGCGCATGCCTTGAATCCCAGCACTTGGGAGGCAGAGGCAGGTGGATCTTCGTGAGGCCAGCCTGGTCTACATAGTTCCAGGACTGCTTGGGCTACAAGGAGAACCCTGTCTCAAAAAAGACAAAAAAAAAATTTATATGTATGCGCGTATTGCCTGCATGTAGGAAAGTGCACCTGTGTCGTGCAATGCCCACAGAGGACAGAAGAGGCTGTTGGATCCCCTGGGACTGGAGTTACAGACAGTTGATAGCTGCCATGTGGGTGCTGGGATTTGAACCCAGGTCTTCTGCAAGAACAACCAGCGTTCCTAACCCCTGAGCCATCTCTCCAGCCTGCAATGCATTTTTTAGTATTCCCCTAGCTGCTGAATCCCAAGACCTATTTGAATTCACATGGAATGGATGACAATGGACTTTCAGAGTACTTCCCCAAGGTTATCTCTACAGCCCCATGGTTTGTCATGGGATGGTGGCCCGGGACCTGGCCCTGTTACCTGCCCTCCATCTGTAAGGAGGTTCCACTACATAGATGACATAATGCTAACACTGAGTGCCTTACAGATTTGGAAGCTCATTTGGGGAACATGCAAGTGCACCTGAAGGAGCGAGGATGGGAAATCAGCCCACAGAAGGTACAAGGGCCGGTACAGGAGTAAAATTCTTAGGAGTTTTATGGTCAGGCAGAACTCACATGATACCCACTGTGGCAACTGAAAAAAAATCTTACAACAACCTGTACCAACAAATGGCAAACAGTTGCAGGTATTTTAGGGACGTCTAGGGTATTGGCAAATTTCTATTCCTCACCTTGCTCAGGTCACCCATCCCCTATCTAATCTAATAAAGAGAGGTGCTACATGGGATTGGGATGTAAAGGCCCAAGAGGCTTTTGAGCAGGCCAAGGCACCCACTGAGCAAGCTAAACAGCTATGTGCTCCAATATCTTGGTGTCCTTTCCTCTTGGAAGTCACCAGGAGCCCTGAGGGTCATGGGTGGGGCTTATGGCAGATAAGCCTGTGTAGATAGTCCCAGTTGGATTCTGGTCCCAATCATGGAAAGGGGTGGGGTCCTGGTACACAGCTCTAGAATAGCAACTGCTAACTGTCTAAAAAGCATTGCAGGCCGGGCATGGTGGTGCACACCTTTAATCCCAGCACTTGGGAGGCAGAGGCAGGTGGATCTTTGTGAGTTCAATGCCAGCCTGGTCTACATAGTGAGTTCCAGGACAGACCCTGTCTCAAAAAGACCAAAAAAAAAAAAAGCAAGGTAGAATCCATTACAGGCCCCACCCCCATTACTGTAAAAACTGCATATCCCATGAAAGGATGGGTGGAAGGCCTGTTAGCCAAGCCCCTATCAGGGGTGGCCCAAAACCAAACGCTGCAAAGATGGCATGCATATTTGCAACAGTGAGGGGTGGTGTCATCAAGCCCAATCACCAATGCCATATAGGCAGTACTAGGACCAGTGTCATTTCAAGGCAAAGAACCTCTCCACCTCCTACAGTTGACCCTCCAGCAAGACCTGACCAAAGTGCTAGAAGGGGCTCCCCCAATTCCAGCGGATGCCTGGTATGTTGATGGCACCAGCAGGGGTGCCAGACAAGAATGGGTAGCAGTGGCAATACAGATGGACACTGACACTGTGGCTGGAAAGAGAAGAGGGAGAGAGCAGTCAATGGGCTGAATTAAGAGCTGTATGGATAGTAATAACACAGGAGCCTTGGCCAGTAACCATCTGTACTGACAGCTGGGCCATGTTCAAAGGCTTAACCTTATGGATGGCCCAGTGGGAGAAAGAAAACTGGCACGTGATGGGATGGCTACTATGGGAACAACAAATGTGGAAGGACATAAATAATAAAATGCAGGAGGAGCTCGTGCCCCTGGTGGTTTACCATGTGGCCACCCACTGCCCGGTGAATCCCCCAGGGAATCAGGAAGCTGATGCTCTTACCAAGGTGAGGACTATCTGCCCACAGGTTCCCTTAGAAGTAGCTCATTGGATTCATATCAAGTCTGGCCACAGGGGAGCCAACATGGAATGGAAAATAGCCAAAGCCACCGGCGTTCCGGTAAAATATTCTGACATCCAACAGGCGGTTCCAGGCCTGTGAACTGTGTTCCTGGTTACGGCCCCAAAGGATGGATGCCATGATGGGATATGTGCACGTGCATAAGTCACCCTTCCCCATAAGATACTGGCAAGTAGATCATATAGGGCCCCTCCCAGTCAGCGAAGAGTGCAAGTACGCTCTCACTTGTGTGGACACTGCCACAGGCTTCACACAGTCCTTTCCTTGCAAGAAAGCAATGGGAAAGGCCACTATTAAGGTTCTTACCCAACTCAGTGCCATGTATGAGTGCCCACGGTGGAGCGATAGCAACAGAGGCACTCATTTCACAAATACCGATGTGCAAGCCTGGGCTGAAAAAAATCAGGTTCAATGGTATTTCCACCTTCCCTACAATCCTACAGGAGCAGGGTTAATTGAAAGAAAAAAACTGATTGCTAAAGGAACAGTTAAAAGCCTTACCGTGCCAAAGGAACCCTACGGGGGTGGAAAAAAGCCCTTCCAGAAGCCATAAGGTTGTTAAATGAAAATCCCTCTACCGGGGTGGGTTGCCTCCCTACGAGCTGTTGGTCAAAGGGGCCCTAGACTTCCCCAAAATAATAAAGGTGATTACCAATAATGTTGGCTGTATACCAGAAGTGGATAGGAAGACCCTATTGCTGAAGACACATGAGTGCAGGAGAGGCTGAAATTAAGCTTGGACCAAGCTGGAAACTCCCTGCCACTGGATGTGTGGCTTTCATAGTGCCAGAAGGTGCTATGCAGATGGCTGGAGGAGAAATTGAACCCTATCGTCCTATTCAGCGAGGGACCCTGAGTGCTGCACTATCAACATAGGAAGCGCGACATTCCTGCTGGTGCAATAGTGGCTCGTCTAATGTATGTACAACCAGCAAATTTTAAATTAGACCTAATGCCTGTTCCTAGGGATGGAACACACATGTGGTATTGTAGAACTGGACAACCCCCTGTGGTGGGAGAGGTTATAGACCCCAGTGGGGAAGCCACTGCAGTTGTGCTGAGGGATGTGTTGCACCTGCTAAAGTAACATCCAAGCATTTGTGTTTATGCCCATAGGTTATTACAGCAGTCACTGTTTAGATGTTCTTGCTTCTTGCTGTTTTTATAGTAGATGGAATCCCACTGAAATGAGCCAAAAGCCCATGACAAACAGATGATGCAGAGACCCGAAAGTCCAGTGTTTTGCCACAATGGGAAGAAGATCATCCCACACCTATCACCCCCTCCAAGGCTCAGGGACATTCAAGGAAGAGGTGGGCTGAAAGATTGTAAGAGCCGGAGGAAGGGGTGGAGTGTTACCTGAAAGTCCCTATGACCACTATGGCGGCAAGCTATGATCACAACTCCTTCCCGGGGTGGGGGGGATCCAGTTACCCCTCCCACCCAATCAGTTGATCTTAGCTGCATGAGGGGGAGGGGCTGAGGATATATAAGTGGAGAACACCATGAGGCACCCCCTCACCATTCTGTATGGCTGTTGGGAAGTCACAGGATCTATGTTTGAGTGTGGACTTTCCAGCACAGCTGTAAATGGGGGGGGGGACACACCACTTTTCTGTAAGGAAATCAGCACCCCATGCTCAGTAAGCCCAATAAACTTCTTAGGATTTTCTAAAACAGTGGTTTTGGAGAGTTCTTGCCTCAGGTTGTCGTAAGGATGGTGGGAGGAGGGAACTGGATGCCATGTGCCTCCCAGGTCAAAGTGTAGTCTCAGAGCCTCACTCTGGCAGCTGACCTCCATCTGCTCTGGTCACCCCCTGTGACCCCTGTACCTGGCTCAGTCATCTCAGCTGAGTATAAGTCACATCTAGTCAGGTTCCAGACTCCTGAAGATGCTTAGTACATGCCATGGTGCTTACACCTCTCCTCCTCCACCACCACCACCACCACCACCACCACCACCACCATCATGTGCAGGGCAGGCCCCTTCCCTTCAGCCCCAGGCATCTTCTGATTTGCACATGGGCCTCCAGAAGGACCTGTAGCAGGTGGCCTCTTTTCTCAGAATGGGGGTGAAACCCCTCCTTCATTGGTGGTCATGCTGGGCTTGAGGCTGCCTCCACTCCCTCACAGAGGCCCAAGAAAAGGTCGCTGCCTGCCTCTGCAACTTCCTTTTCCCACCTGCTACCTATGGGCTGCCTGGTAGGTGAAGTCACCAAGATTCCCTTTTTCTGCTTAGAAGCTCCTGTGATCCAATTTCTTTCCTCTGAACCTTCTCCAGACTGCAATGCCCCTTGGGAAAGATGTGACCAAAAGCGAATGAGGCGTACAGGGCAGAGCTGCACTTCTGATTTATGCAAAGCCATTGCCACGGGCTCTGCATCATTTTCCCTTCCCTGTTTGGCAATCCTGTATCCCATTAGCCTGTTTGATTGCCTTGACTCAAGAAGGGACACCTTCGCTGAACCATCTTCAGCAGCCCCTGGATCTCCCCCAAGAGGAGCGGCTAATTTGCAATGTAGTTGTGTGTATGAATCTAACACAGCCCTCCTCACAATCTGGGTGTCCTTTTTGTGGCTACTGTTCATTATCCCTTTACCAGGCCTCTCTGGAGCTGTGATTCTGGATGTGTCTGAAATGGTCAGGCATGTTTTTTTCTCTGTGAGTCAGGAAAGGGAGTGTGCCTGTCCTGGAGCCTTCTGGCCACGTGCTGATTCCTGCTGGCCATTGGCTGTCTCTTTTCAGTACTGTGATTCCCCAAGCACCATCTGCTTGACACATCTTCAGGATCTTCAGAAGAAGCCTGTACTAATTTTCCCAAGTTAGCCTAAAAGTCTACTGTGAACTGCAGCAAAAATTGAGAAAGTTTACTAACTGCTGATCAATGAGCCCACCTTGCTCTGTGGTTCCTCCTGAGTAATTCCCACAGACCGCTTTCCTGCCAACCATTACAAATAAGATTTCTGATCCAAGCTTTCGACTTGCATTTTCAAGGTGACATATCTTTATAAAATAGATGTCTACCTCTCAGTGATTGCCCATAAGCTAGATCCAAGGCAAGGGGACATACATGCCCTGGGGGCTGTTCCCTCTACTCCAACACTGCACCACTAGCACTTCAGATGCTAGCCAACCCTGAGATGGCAATATTATACTCTCTCCTGCTCAGCTCAGAGCTGCCCACAGCAGTCCAAATACAAACTACAGTTTTTCTATTTGTTCCTATAAAAAACAAACCAGGCATGGTAGCACACACCTTTAATCCTAGGTCACACTACTCTACATACTGAGTTGCCAAGCCAGCTGGGGCTATGGGAGACCCTGTCCCCCAAACAAATAATAATATAAAAGTGAAAAATAAAGATCAAGGTGGGTATGGTGACATATAACCATAATCCCAGCACTCAGGAAGCTGAGGTAGGACTGTGAGGTTAGCTTGGGCTATGTACCAGAAATCTATCTTAAAAACCCAACCAACCAACTGACCAACCAATCCCAAACCAAAACAGGAAGCAGCCTTGGCCTTACATGTGCATCTGAGTACCTAACACTGCTGCTCTCACTTAAGGAACCATTTAATAGGGAGGCATCTGGGGAGAGAGGAGGTTGAGACTGCGTCTTGTATAGCCCAGGCTGGCCTCAAATTCCTTTATAGCTGAGGTTAGGCTTGACTTCTTGATCTTCCTCCCTTTCCTTCCCAAGTGCTGGAGTTACAGGCATGTACCACCATGCCTAGCAACAAGTACTTTTTCAGTATTGTTAAGGAACAAGTATCTTGTACACATGTATTCCGAGTACAGAAGAGGGTGACGATGCTTACTCACAGCAGCCCCTTAACTTTCTAATGTCATTTTTTTCATATCAACAGATAGCTAGAACTCTGCTGCTTGGAAGGTTCTGGAAAGACGAGCCTTTCCATAGGCAGCCCCAGACAGCCTGGCTTTGGTTGTGTGTGCTCCAGAGCTAATCTTCACTGTTTCCTGACTGACTTGAGCACTACCTAGGAGACTACAGAGGCACACAGCTTTAGGAGTGTCTGTGCAGGCACTGAGGAAAGGCGCTGCCCCCCAACTCCCAAACGTGAACAACCATCCTTTCCTTCATGTTCCGCCCAAGGGCCTGAGACCAAGTGACCATGGACTGAACTCTCTGAAACCAAGAGCCAAAGTCATGCCTTTCAACTGCTCTTCTTTGAGATTTGGCCAGAGCACACAAAAGCTGAACTTCAGGGAGGAGAGTATTTCTTTTTCTTAGTCTGATGGAGGTTCTTATGAAATAAGTTACTTTAAAGAACAAAACACAACCTAAGGAACAAAAGGTGAAGCACGCTTGATCCCAGGGACCTGGGAAGCCTGAACACCCCTTGAAGAGGTGGCTTTCCCAGGGCTCCCCTGTTGGACAGGCACCAGCAAAGCCTGGCTAGGGCGCAAGCTCTCCCCAGTGCTGTTTTGTGTAGCCCAACGGCCCAGTAAGCTCTTCACCTCGGCTGCACAGGCTCTGAGGGTGCCTGTGGTCTCAAGGAACTCTGGCTGCACAGGACAGCTTCCCAGCAGCAGGACACACTCTAAGGTCAGTCTCACTGGTGGCTCTGGCACTCATCTGTCTGGGTCTGTGGGCAGCTTCTCCCAGGCCAGCCAAGGATGCAGAATTATTGCTGTCTGGGTGCCCAGGCCACAGCTTCCCCTACATCACCTTCTCTCTGGCCCAGCACCTTGTCCTAGTGCACAGCACACAAGTATCCATGATGCCACTAGAAACCAGGGTGTACCTAGGTCAGCTCTATGCTCATGCAGGCTGCACTGTGCACACCATTTTCTCAGCCACTGAGACCTGACAACCAGGAGGATCAGGCTCTCCCAGGAGCACAGAGGACTGTAGGCTAGTGGGGCTTCCTCTACATTTGCTCTGAGTCTATGGTCTGTGAGGATTCTGGGCATGAGGCTGCTCTGAGGCACCTTCTAGGCTTCGATAAGGGCCTTCAGGAGGATGCAGGAGAGTCCCTGTGGGCTAGGGAAGGTGTGGTAAGATCCAGAGGGGGTCTTGGAAATAATTATCCCAGGCAGCAAGGAGTAGTTAGTTTTTCCAGAATCTGTTTCCCTGTTTCCTTTTCCTCACTAAAGCCACATGTTGCTATGGGAACAACGATGGCACTGGAGTCCCAGGGCCACTCACTGGCCTGACAGAAGCCTGTAAATAAATTCTGCCTCACTTCAGGCTCTGAGCTGAGTGGTCCTGGAGGGCAGCTCAAGCAGCCACTTGCAGACTTTCTGTCCTGCTGGTACCAGCACATGCAGACCTTCCTGCACAAGCTCACAGCTATTACTATTCCTAACATGAGGCAGTGGAAATGCAGACTGATCTGCAGCCCTCTCCCCTCCAGATGCCCCCATGACGCCATCTCATCATGTCTTCTTACCCCAAGCACCACTGGATCCATTTTACAGAGGAGGAAACCCCAGCTCTCCTTTAGCCATCCTCGTACCCATTCACATCAGGGCCAGCCCACGCTGCTGGCCCCAGCTCCTCTGTCTAACTGGGTGCAGCTGTTTGAAATGTTACCTAGAGGTAAGGGGCTCTTCACAGGGTCTGCCAGGCAGAGAGACTGCAATTCCTATAAGAAAGTTCCCTGCCTCAGTTTCTCCCCTAGACCTAGCATGGCTGGTATACAAACAAGCCCTCTGGAAGAGTTACCTGAGTTATGGACCAGGGTGGAGTGAAGTCCAGGTCTGCACCTCACTGTTTAGCAGACCTTTTCTGGGAGACACAGCAGCCAGATGTTAAGAGCCAGCCTTGCCTGAGCTCTCTCTACTCAATGGCCAGTGACCTGGTACAAGGAGTTGCATCTCTCAGCTTCAGTCCTCATCAGGCTTAAAACCAATGTTTTACTTTAAAAACATACACTGAAAAGTGCATAAGATAAAATGTCGTTTGCTGATATACAACCCCTGCCTGGGTGAAGAGGCAGGGTCCCCATGCCCAGATGTAGGCTTTCTCACCCCAGGAACTCCAGTTGGCCAAGACAGTGACTGTTCCCTGTCTTCTCCCTTCATGGTCTTACCACTCTGTAGACATCAATGGAACAGCTCGGTTTGCCTGGTTTTGAGACTTATGTGCATAAAACTCTACTAATACACCCCTGATGTCATTCAGCAAGCACGCTCTGACGTTCATCCAACATGGGTGATGGCCCACTGTGGGACATACTTGTTGTTTGCCGAGTCTTCTGTAGGTAGATGACCTTTGTGTCCAGCAGGGCCTGCAGTGACCAGTGCCACAGTGAGAACATCCTCACTGCACCCTGAATCATCTACAGATATCCTCAGAGCAGACATGGGTGTGGAGACACTCAGTCACTGGGCAGATGCAGCGTACACACACTTGGCTTTTCTAGAGAACATGAACTGCTCTGCTGAGGGGCTGGACTGAGGCACACTCTCCCAGCACTGGGGGACAGCTGCCCATCGACTATACTTCTGCTAATACTTGGCTGACCTTTAACATGATAGTGATAATAGACTCTACTTCACACATGAGGAGTAACTAGTGTGGTTAGAATAAGTGCTCAGTCAGTACGTTTGCAATTGTTACTTTTATTATAAACATCCCAAGAAGTGCTGAGGTATTTGGAATGCAAACTTTTTCCTTTACAAGTTTCTGGTTTCAGAATGTGCTAACCATATGACTATAGAAACTCTCAGAATACCATGGCCTCTTGATGTTGAAAGTTATTTTAAAAAATATTTTCCTTTATTCCTTTATTGACTGAGGGACAGGAGGAGAGGCAGCTGTGTGGCTTGACTCACTCATTCCTTGGTCCCATTAATACTCCGTGCTCATGCATGCCAGGTGTGTGCTAGGCGCTAAGATTCCATGATGAGAGGGACACAGCCCCTCTCCTAGCCACACAAGAGATGCTGAGGGCTGGCCATGGTCACAGCTCCCAGTGCCATCCTCAGTGCCTACCATGAGCTGGCAGAAGCTCCACCAGGGCTCTTGTGGGCAGGAACCTGCCTTCCACACTGAGGGCAGTTCCCTCTTCCTACAGCCCTTCGTAATCCCCAAGGCTTCTTGTCCCTGAGTTTCCTGTCAGAAGGTTACTGCGGAACTTCCTCTCAAACCTAGGTTAGCAATAAAAGGCACAAAAGCAGCAGCCATGACTTCTTCTTTTAGCACCTTTTCATAGATCCACAGGCCTGACCTGACTTAAACTCTGCTGAATTTCTTTAAAGCTGTAGGGTATGCCTTCACTATGTTGCTAAGATAATAAAATAATAATGAAGGGGCTGCCTCACATGTTCTGTGACAGAGCCAGCCAGTTCTACGGAACAGTTACTAATGTTGACACTGGAGGTCTACTGTGACACATGCAGCGCACTATGTTGCTAAGATAATAAAATAATAATGAAGGGGCTGCCTCACATGTCCTGTGACAGAGCCAGCCAGTTCTACAGAACAGTTACTAATGTTGACACTGGAGGTCTACTGTGACACATGCAGCATGCAGGGTCAGGCCTAGCTTTTAACCCTCTAGAGACAAGAAAGGCTTGGGTGGGGAGCAAGTCTGCCTCCCTGCTAAAAGGCTCAGAGTCTGTCAGCAACGGAGGTGGGTGGCAACTACCCGGGAATGAGTTTGCGCTATGGCCACTGAGACCATGGGAAAATGGCTGAGGGTATAGCCAGGAGCAACCTTTCTGACCACACGCACTAGAGCGCACAATGAGGAGAAAGAGAGCAAGGGACAGGATGTGTGAAAGCTGACCTGGCACGGGTCTGCCACCTAGTGAGAAGCAGGGGAGAAGACCGAGGAAACTATGAGGTGCGGAGGAAACCAGAGGAGACTGTTCAAGGGTGAAGGAGAGAAAGGAGACTTGTGAGAACCAGGCAGACGCAGAGGTCACAGAGCTGTACCTTTTGTGGAAAAAAAAAAAAAAAAACCCAGCGCCCCCCATATGCCTTGACACCAGTGTCATCAGCACTAAATTTCGGGTTCACAAGCCCTCAGCTAAAGGGAAGTAAGTCCTGGCAGCAAAAGCCACTGTTAGGAACTGTGTGTCTACCTCCCCCAGGTTCATACAGTAACATGACCCTGCCCCTGTGAAATGGCATTAAGAACAGGTTCAGATGGGGTCATGAAGGTGGGGCCCTGAGATTACTGTCCTCATAGGACGGTAAACCACAGCTCCCTTTTCAAGTGCAGGTTCCAAGGAAGGGCATATGAGGCAAAAAGGGCAAGTGGCTCCTCTACCTGCACTCAGATACCAAGGTAGAGCTTCCCCAGCTGTGAGAAAGATGCCTGTCCATGTTAGGCATACAGTATGTGTGGCTCTGCCTCAACAATGCAGTCCAAGCTAGCTGCTGAAGTCACCAGGCAGGCCAGCAGGGGCAAGCTGAGGAAGCCTTGTGTGCTAGACAGCTTCAGTTGTCAACGTGACACACTGGAAAGAGGGAACCTCAACTGGGAAATTACCTCTATCAGGTTGGCCTGTGGGTATGTTTATGAGGCATTTTCTTGATTGCTGAATGGTGTGGCAGGGCCTGGCCCACTGCGGGTGGTGCCACCCCCAGGCAGGTTGTCCTGGGTTGTATAAGAACTGAGCACATAAATCCCAGCACCCACATGGCAGCTAACAACTGTCTGTAACTCCAGTTCCAGGGGATCCAACAGCCTCTTCTGACCTCTGAGGGCATTGCATGACACAGGTGCACTTACCTACATGCAGGCAATACACACATACACATAAAGGTAATTAAAAAAAAAAAAAAAAAAAAAAAAAAGAACTGAGTACAGGTCAGAGAAGCAAGCCAGTAAACAGCATCCCTCCATGGTCTCTGCTTCAGTTCCTGCCTCCAGGTTCCTGCCTCGAGTTCCTGCCCTGGTTTCCTTCAGTGATGGATTATGACTTGGGGAGCTGCAAGCTGAAATAAACCCTTTCCTCCCCAGGTTGGTCATGGTGTTTATTACAACAACAGAGAAGCAAACCAGGATACCCCTGCTTCCCCTCACCCCTATTTATGACAGCAAGCTACTGGCTCCCATGGGGCAACAGAACAGAGCTTCCTGGACTTTCATCCCCAGCCTCCTTTCCCTGGCCCCCCCCCCCCGCCCCCGCCAGCAGCTGTACCTTTCTGCCTGGGCCACATCAGTTCTCCCCTAGAGTTGTCCCCAAGTGTCCTGGTCATGGGACCCTGTCATCCTCCTCCCTCCCACCTCTCACTCTGTTCTAATGGGTGACACTGCTTCTTCAAAGGACATTCCAGAGCCCAGTGAGGGGCAGCAAGGAGCATTCTGTCTGGGAGTCTGTCACGTCCTCCAGGCCCAGGAGATGCATCTTCTTGCTCTTTCAGGGCATGCCGAGAACGACTGTGCATGCAGATCCTGGCTTAGGGCCCTTTTCATCATGTATTTTATGGTTGGGGAACCCTGCTGCTAAGGTTGTAGTCCTCCATGTCCGGATAGCTCTAAGGGGCTTGGCACTATATGGAAGGACTCCCCTTCTCAGCTGGGGGCCTCCTGCTCTCTGCCTGACTTACTTGGAAAGCACCGCCAAGCAAGGATGCCTGACCTTATTTGGAACATGACCTTTGGCATAGTTACCTGCAGTAAAAACTACCCCCAGGTTTTTTCAATATGATAATTAGGCATTGCCTACTGCCCACTGCCACATGTAAATAAAGCATACTACGAGCACCTATCAGCTGAAGCATTGGCTACTGCCCCCACACTATATTTTCCCTAATCCCCACTGAAAAAACGGAGCTGTTTCACTGAATCTGGAGCTGTTTGTATCACTGAACCTGCCTCCCTGGAAGGGCTTTCTTCTGTCAGTGCTCACTGGCCATCCTGACCCCGTCCCTCGCTTCTGCTCCCTTTGTCCTCGTGGACCAATGGCTAATGACCCACGAGGGAAGGAAGAGACCCAACATTTTATAATTTAAGATGTTTCCCAATTGGCAATACTATGTTGAGGCTTTATTTTCCTGATCAATAATTGACTTGGTAAGGCAGTGAGCAAGTTACTCAACAGCCAAATGAGGCAGATCACCATGTCAGTAGTGGCCCTCTAGGCAGACCCACCAACTGGCTGCTCAGGCTCCTCCCGAGGCTGGGGTCTAGTGCCGATATAGCTGGGGAAATCACCGTGAATGGAGAACTTACTACTACTTTAAAGCTTTGTATTTGGAAGTGATTCTTCATCAAGAACTGCTCTGAAATCCAACATTCAAAGTTCGTTCTTTGGTCAGAGTGGTGAAGGTGCTGAAGCTGAGGCTGCTCGAGCCTGGAGAGCCCCTGATTAGACCCATCTGAGGCCCGAGGCCTTCTGACTTCAGAACTCCTTGGCTGGAATACATCATTCTAGGGTTCCATTTAAGCATTCAAAACACCAGAAATTTTTTTGGGGGAGGGGGGAAATGTACTACATTAGAAAGACTTCTAATGAAAAATAATTTTGTTATTTAGAAGAATATACACTTAAGCATACCTTAAGTGCTAAGAAAAATTGGAACTTGGGGCTGGAGAGATGGCTCAGCAGTTATGAGTGTGACAGCTCTTCCAGAGGACCTGAGTTCAGTTCCTAGAACCCATATGGTGGCTGACAACTGCCTGTAACTCCAGCTCCAGAGGGATCCAACACTTCCAGCCTCTCTGGCCACAGCACTCATGGGCACATATCTACATGGATAGACACACACATGCACTCATGGGCACATATCCACACACACACACACACACATACACACATAATTAAAAATAAAATAATTATTTAAAAAAATAAAAATTAGAACTTACAAATTTTTAAAAATATTATGGGCTAGGGAGCAAATTCATATTAAAATGCAAATTCAAATTTGTTTTTGATATATCACACCGAAAGAAAAAAATTATTTTATAACTTGCTATTTATTTTTCTGGTATGTTTGAGATAAAGTCTTACCTATACACTCCTGGCTCACCTGGTGTTCACTACATAGTCCAAGCTAGCCTTGAACTCGGAATAGTCCTTCCACCCTGACTTTCTGAGTGCTAGGGTTCAGGTGTTGACCAACATACCCACTTAGATCTGACTTTTAGAAGTCTTGAATTCTGCTGTAAAAGTATCAGGTAGTTTGGAAGAAGTGGGAGAAAGCACTGGAGGTAAGAAATACATTTTGGGGGTGGATCATTATTATCCTAAATAAATAAAAAGACAAAATGAGTCTAAATTATGACAGTATTTTCACTTTCTAAAGAGTTCTTTAAGTGTCAGATACATCTGGATGTCCTCTGGGAGAAGGGACTCCTCCACAAATACAACAGGCCCATCTAGGACAGCTCTACAGTATGTGGGCCACTTGCAAAATGACAAGGTCAAGTTGGTGTTCCAGCAGGAACCTCTCCACCCACAGCCTCCTGCCTGGCTCTTTTATTTGCTATTTAATGAGGTTCTTCCTCATATGTGGGGACACCCTCAGGCTAGCACTTCAGTCTCCAGAGTCCTAGCCTAGGATTTCCATACTGGCTCTCCAGCACCAGGCCAGAGGCCAAGTCCTGGGAAGGGGCAAGGCATAGGAAGTAGGCATGTGGGCCACTGGTGTGGGCTCCAAAGCCTCCTGGCTTCCCTTATATAATACCCAACAGTGAGAACAGAAAACACGTCAAGATGGAGCCAGAGCACACTACATCCCAAGCACGGGGCCCTGCTCTGGGGAGCACATCAATGAGTCAATCCTGGGGAAAGAACTGAGAAGCTCATGGGGTAGGGTGTTTAGAGTCATTACTGCTTAGAAGCTTCTCCTTTCCCACCACACTGTGCCTGTGCAGCTTTCATCACCCTTTCAGAAGCACGGAAGGGTGACAGGACAGAAGAGTGATAACAAATGGAGCAACCAGCACAGCCATCCCCCAGCGGCTACACCCAGGGCCAAGAGCCTGCATCAGGAGGGCTGAGGATGCTGAGGATGTCAACTGACCTAGTCAGGCTCTGTGTGCCCAGGCTGGGGGGAGAAGCCAAGCAGTGGGTATTACCTTTCACTTACCAGTGAAAAGGCACAGAGACCTGGTAACAGTAGCCCCTCTGGGTGAGGGTGGGGCTTTCTTTGTACTGAGCTGTCCTAACAATAGGCCATTAGGCAGGGCAAACAGCACACTTAACTGGGAGATGGCAGTTCCCCGGACATCCTGAAATATCACAGCACTTCTCAGGGAGAGTCCTTACCTCATTTGCTGTGTTGTGTGTTCCAACGATTCTGATGAAGGAGGCAGGCTGTCTTTCAAAAGTGACTGATTGCCAGGACCTGAGAGGAAACACAATTGTCTGGTTACCTGGTACAGTTAGCCCTGCTGACAGTGTTGCAAAGGGTGGGTCCTGTCAGCTCCAGCGCTGGGAAACCCAGGCTGCAGGAAGTGGGAGCAGGACTCCCCTTCACATGGGACTGAGGGAAGCAGGAAATGAATCATTTAATTTGGGGGCTTGCTGCCTCCAAAGCATGAGCCCTTACCATCTGTGACTGTGACTTAGGGTTCTTAGAGAGCCATCTAGAGACAAGAGTAAAATCGTGGGCCATGTGTGCCTTGGTGACAAAGTGTGGCTGAATATAAACATAGTCAAGGGTGGCAAAAGTTCATCACATGTTCTCATCTACAGCATTGGTTGGACTGAGTCCTGCCTCAGAGGGATGCTGGTAGAATGAGCAGGCAATTCAACACATGCAGTGGGGTACTGGGGAGTCCTGGAGGCTCTCATATAGAGAGTTTTGAAGTAGGGAAGAGATGTGGCTGAGTGGAGCAGTGCAAGGCAGGCCCACATCTGGGTGTCCAGCAGCAGGGGTCCTTGACATGTCAGAGCTGGCCCCTGGGCAGGCAAGTGCCTGCAGGCACCCACCCTTTCCTGTTCCAAACACAACCCCACAGGGCCTTCTCTCAGGACTGGCCAGTCTCTGAGTGGCCTCCAAAGTAATCTCATTATTTTATTTTTCCCTCCCTCCTTCTCTGCTTTCCTTCCTGCCGTGCGTGCGTGCGTGCGTGCATGTGCGTGTGCGTGTGTGTGTGTGTGTGTGCGCGCATCCATGAGTGTACATATGGAGGCCAGAGGTCATCAGGTGTCGTCCTCTATTGCTCTCCACCTTGTTTTCTGAGGCAGGGTCTGTCACTGAATCTGGAGCCTGCTTTTTCTCAGCGAGGCTGCCTTGCTTGTAAGCGCCAGAGATCCCTGTTCCCTCCACCATCCCTAGAGCTGTGGTAACCAGTATGAACTTCCATGCCTGGCTTTTCAGTGGGTGCTGGGGACCCAAACTCAGTTCTCAAGTGTGCAAGGCACACATTTTTTTTTCCCAACTATGCCATCACCCCAGCCTGAACACCTATATTTTAAACACAATTCCTCCTCCTCTGCCTGGGCTAGGCCAGCTCACCTAGAAGCCAGCCATGCAGCCCCTGAAGGAAGACAGAGGAAGAGCTGCTCCTGGCCTGACACTCATCAGCTCATCAGAATGCACTGGAGGAGCACGGCACTCACGGCTGCAAACTCCAATAATATTTTCTATAATAAATGTGAGGAGCTCACAGTTGTTGTCAACCTCCTCCGCTCACACAGTGGAAATGCCAGCTGCTGAAAAGCTGTTTCCTGTAATTGTCTAATTACCAAGTAATGCTAGCAAAGAAAATATATGTATTTGCAGTTTGTTTTTCCCGTTTGGATTCAGGTGCTCCATCTTCCCTCTCACTATGTGCCTCCCACAGAGACTGACTCACTGCTGCCTGGACACTGGTCCTCTTAAGGTCATTAAAAAGTCGTTACCATCCTATGTGCAAAGGCTTTGCCTCTGAAAGCAGTTTTTTGAAAACAGGATAAGAAAAATCACTCTCTGTAAAAAGCGCTGTTATTCATACCTGAAGGCAATGCACCTGCCCTCCCCTCCCCAGTGCTCGCCTTCTTGTCCTGCTTCCAGGTGGGGGTACTCCCGTTGCCCTAGACCCTCAGCTTTGGGGGTGCCTGCAGGATGGGATGCAGACTATGGGAAGGTCTGCAGGGCTGTGTGGTTCCACGGACCTGGCTGTCACTTCAGAGCTCAGCATCTTTCCTCCAGCAGGTCAAGTGATGTGAGGGGCAATGTGTGGGGCATCGGTGCCCCACCCACATCCTTAAAGGGGCTCCAGGCATATGAAAGCTGGTGCACTGCCTGCTTCTCAGACCACCCCTGCAAGAAAGGGAACAAACTAGGCCAAGAGCCTGTGAAAACAAATGGGTTTGAGTCAGAGCTCCACAAAAGGATGAGAGTGGGAGGGAGGGTAGCAGGGCGGAGAGAGAATGAAGACAGCGTTCTAGCCCTGTGCCCGTCATTGTTCCAGTGACTCTGGATTGAAGGCAAGGCTACATGTGGAAGCACACAGGCCTCATAGCTCGAGTGGCTCCAAGCAAGGAGGCCGGCAAGCATTAGGTCAGAGGCCTGTGCCTCCACTGTTATACAGGAAATGGGTCTGCCTAGGAGTTGTCCTGGGCAGACAGGCCTTGCTCCTCCCAGGCTCCCCCTGCCCTCTTCTCATCTATATAGGCCCCTGCCTGGCCTGGGGCTCTGGACAGGGCAGCAGCTGAGCAGGAGGGAGCATCTGTGGAGTAATAAGATCAGAGGTCTCAATTTAATACCAATCCTCCATTACATTGCATTAGTATCTAATCACATTAGAGTTCATTTTCACTAACACAGCCTGAGAGTTGAATATATGATCTCATTTTCAGCAGAACTAGATACCAGTCCAAAGAGCAAAGTGGGAAGGAAGCTGCTAGGACTCGGGATGAGCCCCTCTCCTCCCTGTCTGTCTGTTCCCTAGATTTTGTCAAGATCTGAGCCCCATGTGCAAATGCCATGCAACCTCAGAGGACACTGCTTGAGCTGATCCAGGAGATCAGCACCATCATGCCATTTGGCAAAGGCTGGTAGCCACTGTTATGGACTTTAGAGACAGCTACCCAGTGGCAGCCTTGCCCAGCACCGGCTCTTCCGAAGTGCCAAGCAATTGATCTTGGTAAAGACAAGGGTGGCAGCTCATCTAGCCCAGAGTCAGGTCTGGAGGAAGGATCTGAGTGGGAACAGTAGGCCAGAAAACAGATGTGGTCTTCACTTTGAGAGCTCACTGTAAAGCAAAAACCTCCAACCAAGTCTGTAGCCCCAACCCACATTTGGCTATATGGATACATCACACCCTTCCCCAACTGGCTGCGACTTCTTCGCTTGAGAGCACATCTAGAATGAGGCCCCAGTGACATACACTGCTGGTCATCTCATATGTGTTCAGAGAGCCTATGGAATGATCGCCAGGATGTCGATCAAGATTCTAGCTTTGGGGCCAGAGGGATGGCTCAGTAGATAAAGGCACTTGCTGCCAAGGCTGAGGACAGGAGTTCAATCTCTAGAGTCCATGTGGTAGGAAAAGAGAACTGAAGCCCACAAGTTGTCCTCTGACCTCTAAATTTAGAAGAACACATGTGTGCATTAACATGTTATCCACCTTGCCTGGTGCCCAGGTTTATTTAACACAAACCAAGTGACAGGAAGCTGGGGAGAGTACCAGTATCACACCGTGTTATGTATGCAGAGGATCATTGGTGACACTGAAGACAGTGGGTTTAATCCTGGTCTTTCATGGCCCAGGGCAGGATGGACTCAGCTTGGGCTGTGGAGCCAGGACCAATGGTCTGAATCTCAACTTGAACTTTAAAAAAAATTTTTTTATTTATTATTTTTATTTTATGTGTATGCATATATTGCCTGCATGTAGCAAAGTGCACCCGTGTCATGCAATGCCTGCAGAGGACAGAAGATGCTAGGCGCTCCCCTGGAACTGAAGTCACAGACAGTTGTTAGCTGCCATGTGGGTGCTGGGATTCGAACCCAGGTCTTCTGCAAGAACAGTCAGTGTTCTTAACCACTGAGCCATCTCTCCAGCCCCTCGACTTGAACTTTTAACAGTTCTGTGGCTGTAGGGAAGCTGCTTACCCTCTCTGGGCCTCAGTCTCCTTCTCTATGTAATATGAATAAGGAGAACTATGTAAACATTTCTGTGAAAATTAAGGACATTCATAACTATAAAAAACCAAGAAGCATGTTAGCATTTATTAAATGCTTAAAAAAAAAGAATTTGGGCCGGGCGTGGTGCAGTATGCCTTTAATCCCAGCACTTGGGAGGCAGAGTTCAAGGCCAGCCTGGTCTACATAGTGAGTTCCAGGTCAGCTGGGGCTACAGGGAGACCCTGTCTCAAAAAGCCCAAAAAAAAAAAAAAAAAATGAGCTTGGAAGCCGGGCTTAGTGGTGCACGCCTTTAATCCTAGCACTCAGGAGGCAGAGGCAGGGGGGCTTCAAAAAAAGACCAAAAAAAAAAAAAAAAAACTTGGGTAAGACACATTGTTTCCCTGGGCCTCATCTATAAGTCATCAGGTTGATTCAGTGATTACCAGGGGCACCTAAGGTGACTCCTTGAGACAGACAGGCAGCTGGGCTTTGGAGGAATTAAACAAGTACTTGTGAATGCATTCTTAAGCATGGCACCTGGTGGAAGTGTCAGGGAACCCATGCTGCCTTTAAGAAGTTCATAATCTAGCCCGGGCGTGGTGGTACACACCTATAATCCCAGCACTCGGGAGGCAGAGGCAGGGGGATCTCTATGAGTTCAAGGCCAGCCTGGTCTACAAAGTGAGTTCCAGGATAGCTGGGGCTACAGGGAGACCCTGTCTCAAAAAGACCAACAAAAATAAATAAATGAAAAAAAACTTCTCAATGTCTTATATGTCTGTATCTGAATTCTTTCTATGCTGGTGACAAGAACTGGGAAACAGTGAGAATTCTGCGTGCTCCATCTCTGAGACCTTCCAGTCTTTACCACTGGTAAGAAATCTACAGGTTGTTCATGTGTACATGCTGTTTAAATGTTTTAAAATATTCTGGAAGTCTATGCATTAAATTGGAGACAGTGATTGTCTCAGGAGAGGGCAAAGAGGGGACTGCGGTTGGGAACAAAGGAAATTTCAGTGCTAACTGCAGTATTTGTCTTATATTAAAATAAAACTACTTGGAAGTGTATGTGAGAAATATTAAGTGCAGTCAATGCTGGGCAATGAGAATGGAGTCAGTGTTACACTGCTTCTTATTCTTACTTTAAACAGCTCTTGAAATAGAGGAGAGAGAAGAAAGGGATCAAAACAGTGTCTGTTTATGGAGAAAGAACCTGCTGGAGGAGGAGTCAACTCAGCTGCAGAAATGAGGGACATGGGTGGGGGCTCTACTGAGGAGTGGTTTGCCAGGTGGTACTTGCTGCCCATGAACAGCTATGGTGTCTTTGTCTGAAGGAAGTGAGGACAGCAGAGATACCAGGTTGGGGAGGACACACCTACCCTCTGTATGGGCAGAGCAAGCTTTCCCCCAAGGTGAACGGAGTTGGAATGAGAGCTCTTCCACCCACCTGGATCTGCCTTCTCCTGCACAGCCTGTGCTAAGGATGCCTGGTCTTCTTTGCTCTAGTATAATCAGACATGAATGTCAAGACTTTCCGCAGACCTGTGAGACCCTATGGACACAGAGCCCAGAGAGCATTTGCCATGACCAACCTGGCAGTTAAACATGGCAAAGTGAAACCATGGCTTAATCTTTGCTCCTCCTACTAAAGAAGCCATAAAGAACTGGCAATATATGCCCCCTACCTCTATCTTTCCTGTCTGTCTGTCTGTCTGTCTGTCTGTCTCTCTCATACACACACACACACACACACACACACACACACACAAAGAGGAAAGCTGAGTTGGTGTGACCATTCCTTTGCACTGGCACCTCAGTAAAGCAAGAGGCTTCAAACTTCAGAACTCTAGGAAGGCTCAGCAGGGCAGCATAACTCCCCAAACTCCCTGCTCTCTTCCCTGCATGCCAGTGGGAAGAGTCGCCCACCTTGGCAGATGCCATATTTCACTCTAGAGTTCCTGACATAGCAGAGGGTGAATCCTGAGCGGCTGAGAGGCTGGGAGTGAATACTCTTAACAGTGAGACTCCGGGTCCCTTCCCTCTCTCTACTGTCAGACCCCTGGGAACTGAGCTTAGACCCCAGCAGGAGACTGGAGGTAAGAGCTACTGGAGGAAAGAAGTTACTCACTTCTTTTCTATCTCCCTGTCCCTCCCTCCTTCCTTCTGTAAATACTGCTTACTGGGGAAAAGGCCTTGAGAACTGGGCAGAGAACATGGCCCCTGCCCTCTGGGAGTTTGTGTCCTAGCTGAAAGACACAACTCGGTCCCAGTTAAAGAGGCAACAAAGGCAAAACTCAGCAGTGTGAGGAAACTGAGGGGCTGCCGTTCAGGATACGTTTGAGAAGGGTCTCCCTAGTGAAGTCCTCATTGAGCTCTGACCCTGCACATTTAATGGAGAGGGCCACACCCAGTCTGAAGAACATTCCAGTGAGAAGCATGGGGAGGCAGTGGTATGCTGCCCTGAGTGGCAGGGGTCTCCCATGACACACTAGCTCTTGTCTGATAACTGTCATGGTATCTATAAACCCATCTTCAGAAAAAAGGCTTTCACATAGTTTTTTCAATGTCTAATGCTTAATGATGAATAATCCATCAAACATCACCAAAGAAAGACTCTAGCTAGCATCGAAGGTAAAGACTAAAAGACTGAAAGCAAATCAAGAAGACAACACAGGAGACATACACACAGACAGAGTGAAACCAGGAGAAACCACTATCCTCAGAGAAAACAAAGAAAGCAATATTCCTTTGGAATAATAAAATGATATGAAAAAGGAACCCTTGGAAAACAAGAAAGTGTGCTGTAAATTAAAAGTACAAGCTGAAATAATTAACTCATCAAAAAGGTCAAACACAATGACAAAGCTGTAACACAGGAGGAGGAGAGGCTGGGCAGAGCCACCATCAATTAGATGGTCCAGTGAGAAAGACTGCAGAAAATGGGCCCCAAGATGCTGTGGACGCTGAGGAAGACACATGGGCAGTTTCTCAGGTGTGAAGGACACGGGCTTCCAAATTACCAAGCCTCCACACAGCCACCATGATAAATATGATGTGTCCACCCCAAAGCCCGTGACCGTCCTGAGCTTTAGAAGCTCCCAAGCACTTCCAGAGGGAGAGAAAGCAGGCCAGAGGTGAACAGGGAATCAAACCCACACCGATTTTTTTCAAAGGCCAGAGTCAAAAGATAACGGAGCACTTCCTTCTCAGTACCAAAAACCTAGTTCCCAGCCAGAGGCTATTTGCAGGCAAACTATCAGTCCATGTGAGACAGAATAGCATCACCTGCAATCAGGTATACATCTCTAAACATTTAATTCTAAATGCACTCATCAGAAATTACTAGAAAAAAGTACTCAACCAAAACAAAGGACTCAGCTGTCACTGGGCAGAGGGTAGAGAGGGCTGCTGTGCATGCCAGCTCCCTATTGTTCATGGGTATACACAGCAATCCTTATCTTTCAGAGCAGGAAGACAACGGCTAATTTTGACAATGGGATTAAGAAATAGAATAAAATGATAATTCAGATCTATGCAGTACAGGACAAAAGGAAGGTTTAAAGAGAACACACACAAGTGTTAAGGCTCAGATAGCCCCGCCCCTTCACCAACAGGGCCTCAAGGTCCTCACAAGCCCCTGAGAAAAGGGAACCTAGTTGATAAGCACCCCGGTCTTTGAAGTCAAGAGAAGCAGACTTGATCTCTAAAGAGGGCAAGTTTTAACATTTTAACAGTCCTGCTCCCCACCCCAACTTTAAAAAAATATATATCTTCCTGCCTTCTGTGGGAAGCAGAAACCTTCCGCTATAAAAAGACCCCAGCTCACATTTTCCCTGCTCTGAAGGGAATCTGTCCCATGTGTTCCTTTGCTAATAAACTCTATTTTGCTGGAGTTTTATCTGTGTCCTGGTGCTTTCTCCCGATCAACCAGATTCATCTATCACCTACTTTATCAATGATCACCTGATGATCACAGATCACATGTTACCCTGGACAAAGAGAGGGTCACAGGCACTTTGATGCATACCAGAGGAAGTGTAAACTGACATAGGCCCAACTAGCTAATGCTACCTGGTCCCTGGAGCTAGTTAGTGGCCCTACCCTGCTAAGAGGAGTACGGCCTGCGGAGAGCAGCGGAAACACAGGCTGCATGGCAGCTGCCTCATCACCAGGATGCAACCTGTCTGGCTAAGCCAATGATAGCACACCCCTGTGCCCCACAAGGAAAGAGAAGGCAGCTGGAGGGGGTGGGGAGAGAGAAACAGAGTGGTGACGAAGAATACACACATTTATTTTAAACTTCCTCGGGAGGAAGGGGGATGTGAGAGAGACATTTTGCTGTCAGTGGGCTTTTATTGTGAAGCCATATTAAATGCATTCTATTTAAATATATTGTCAAAATATTAAAGATTTTCTAAAACAGGAAAAACAAAAGCAGTTGCCTTTGGGGAGAAGAACCTGGGGTGAGAAGGGTGAGCAGGGCACTGTAAGTCCTGGGGTTCTAACTGTTAAAATTATGGATGTGTATAAATTTGCTAAAAAATTTAAAAACTTAAAAAACAAAACAAAAATAAGCAGAGCCAAGACAGGGAGCCAGCAGTGCTGAGGAGTGGAGAGTTGGTTCAAACAGGTTTATTTCCAGCCGCTGGGAGCAGGGCCAGAAGGCAAACATGAACCTTTGGAAAAAATTCATGAAAAGGGAGGAAATAACAGAGGCTGTCCCGTCACCTGACAGTGGCGCCCTCTCTGAGTCTGGTGGCACTGAGCTGTGATGGATACTGAGGCTGAGAGTGAGCATGGAGAGTCACGGGAAGACGCCCTGGGACAGTGCTTTATGGGCACACTTCTTGCACTGACCCCACAAGCTGCCTGCCAGCCCTCCATGCAAATGGCTGTCACTGTCTGGCTGTGTGATGGACCAAGGACCACATTCATCTCTTTAATCATATCTAAAGATGATCTACGGATCAGCGATGGGAAGAAGAGAGAATTTTCCACAACACTGGGCAAGGTGGGAATCCGCCCTTTTCATCTACCTTAAACTAGGCCTATGTCTTTGCCCTCTGGGGCTCCCCAGAGTCAGAGCTAGAGAGCATGTCCTTTGCACAGATACCAAATCAGCCCACATCCTGTCTCTCTCATTCCAGGGAGCTCCAGGCCCCAGGTGTCTGATATCCCCTAACACTAGGCCTCAGCAGGCAGGCCTATGTCTAACCCACAAGTAAGTTCTTCTGTTTTATATGACACTTAACTGGATTTCACAGCTGTCTTGTTGCCCAGAATGACTGGGCAACAACTTCAACAACTATTTAGTGAGAACCCTGTGCTTGCCACTCTCAGGAAAAACGGGGCTGAGCTTGTATAACTCCACTATAGATCTGAGGCTGCAGGAAAACTATGGATTGGAAGCTCTGGGGATGTTGCTCCCTGAAACTCACATTGCCCATGGGATGCAAACAGGCCTATTTTGTTCATTTTCTGGGTATTTAAATTTTTTAAAAACTTTTTTTTTTTATAGCAGAGTGTTTTGCTTGCATGTATATAAGTGCACTTGTGTATGCAATGCTAATGGAGACCAAAAGACTGCATCAGATCCCTTAGAACTGGAGTTATGGATTGTTGTTAGCAACCATATGGGTGCTGAGAACTGAACTAGGGTCCTCTACAAGAGCAGTCAGTGATCATAACTGCTGAAGTTCTCTCTCTAGCCCTTCCTGGATATTTTTTTTTTTTTACAGAAAAATTCATTTTTAATACAACTGACACTAAGATGCACATGCATTTCTAATCTCTATATATCTGATTATTACTAGTCACAGTCGGTTACCTTCCGCGCTCCTTGGCATCTGAGCATGGATATAAAGTCATCAGGTAGATTTCAAGGGTAATGTTTTTCACATCTACTAATTATTAAGGAACAAATTTTTATTATTATTTTTTAATTTTTTAAGCTTTATTTATTTTTACACTCACTTCCCAGGCAGCACCCTCCCATAGCCTCCCTCCCCCAACTAGAGCCCTTATACTCTGATATCCCTGCTACTGTCTGCTGTGTTGTTGGCACCCCCAGCCA
Organism: Nannospalax galili; assembly: GCF_000622305.1. Classification (NCBI taxonomy): domain Eukaryota; kingdom Metazoa; phylum Chordata; class Mammalia; order Rodentia; family Spalacidae; genus Nannospalax; species Nannospalax galili. The sequence goes on along the minus strand of NW_008343842.1, from coordinate 1,178,526 downwards.
TTCCCCACTACTTGCCATTCTGGTGAATCTAGTCAGCCTATCTAGAGGTCCTTTTTTGGGAGGGTCAGCTGTTCCTCATCTAGCAGTAATCAGTTGTCAATATTCCTTTGGATAAGATTGGGGTCTGCTGTTCATTTTCCCAGTTCTATGCTGGGTTACTATCTGGGAGTCCCTTTGGTCACCCTGGCCAACAACTCAAAAGAAGGTATAGCCTGTCTGGCATTGTTGCTTGTTATGTAGTCTTTAGCTATACATATGGACTCCCAGAAAGAGGCTGGCCGGTGGTGCAGGCCCAGGGAAGCAGAGTGAGGTGAGGGCAGGGCCAGGCCCAGAAGCAGTGCTCCTGGAGCCCAGAGAAGGCACTACATTGGCCTGGATGAAAAGGATCAGGAAGCAGTATCCCCAGGTGTCTGGAGCCCCAAGACAAGGAATGGGACAGGGCCCAAACTAGGAGGAGAGACCTGCGGGGGAGATGGGAGGGCCCTTCCTGGATATTTTTAAAAAGTTGAGTTAGCATCCATTTAAAAATTGGGAGATGTCACATTAAAATAAAATTTCTGGTTTCTTTTAAGAACTAGAAGGTGCAGTATCATGGCAGCTGGGAACAGGACAATGGATCTAAAGTCCTGGCTTATGGGCCCCTCCTAGAGACTGACTTGGCTGGGTTGCTTTGCTTTCTTGGTCACCTTCCTGGCCTAAGAAGGTAGCCAGGTATTCAACTCAGTCTTAGACACAGACAGGGATCCAAAAGGAAACATCTGAAATTTTAAGTCAAATTACCAACTTCAAAGTTCTTTGTTTCAGTGTATTTAACAACAACAACAACAACAACAACAAAGACTGCTTGTGCTCTCTTCTTGTCCTTGAAACCCATGAAACCCAGGCACTAAGGCTAGTGCAAATATGCAGCTAGCCTGGTCTTTACTCCCTGAGGCATGCCTTCCCCTGGGCTATGCTTCAAAGCTGAGTGTGGACAGATCAGTGGTTCTCTACCCTGGTCATGTATCAGAAGTCAGTTCTGTACTACAACCAGCCCAACTAAAACCCTGGAAGGTGAGTGTTGGGGTGTATGTGTCCTTTTCACCTACACCGGGAATTTCAATGTGTGGACACGGTGTAAGGCCTGGGCAGGACCTTGCCCAGGGTGAGAAAGGAGGGCTGAGAACAAGAAGCACCTTCTGTGCTCATGGTGGGCCTCCTTCATGGCTTCCCTCCAGGGAGTCCTAAACCTTGGTGGGTCCGTGATGCCTTCTGCCTGGCAGATGCATGTGTATTCACTGCTCTAATATAAGCAGTCCTGGATTTTGCCTTCTCTTCTCAGAGCACAATTTTTCCCTTTTAGAGGAGTTTCCTCTCAAAGAGAAGGTCAGTACCCTCCTGCCAGCTCCTCCTAAGAGCCGAGCTGTAAACCTTCTAATGCCTGTGGCAGTTACAGAAAGGCAGTGTCCAGGGACATTCATGGAGTGTTTGAATGAGCATAGGGGGTCTGTTTTCATACTCTACATCTTGCCCCCCCCCAGTTCCCCCGCTCCCACTCTGCCATAGAGCACTCCTTGATTCCCCTAAGGGGATGCAGTAATTGATGATTAGCATTCCAAAGCTTGGCTTACATCCTGCTAGCCCGTCATATTTAATTACATTTTAACTATATTCGTCTTCGATAATAGCACGAATATAATTTAGATAATTATCTTTCTCTCTCTCTCTCTCTCTCTCTCTCTCTCTCTCTCTCTCTCTCTCTCATTTTCTGTCTGACTCAGAGTTCTCTGCTACAAAAATCACTTTTTCGGCTCAAACACATAAACAGACTCTGGGGCCGAGAGCTTTCCTTTCTCCCCAGTCACACCTGTGTGACAGCACAGTGGTCTGTCTCCACATTCACGTCTGTGCACAACTGGTGGTGGGAATGTGTGTACATGTGTGCCTGTGTACACAGCAGCACTTGGGCAGATGCTCTTGTGTGGCACAGACACTGGGAGGCCTAGTCAATCAAGTTTGTGTCTGCAGAGCACCTCCTGGCCTTCCATTTCCTTCTCACATGCTTAGTGGTCTCCCTTACAGAGTTAAGCTGTTGAGATAGCTCTAAATGTCTGGCAAGGATTTTGAAGAGAAGTATTTTATGAATAGGGTTTCTGCCACCCATCCATCATATAAGCTGTGATTTGTACCCTTGTCAACTAGCTGCCTTCTCCAGGAGACCATCAGGTAGCAGGCAGAGACCCAGGATTCCTCTGGGGACCGTGCATCTTGAGCACACTGCTGTGCGTAGTCATGAGTCCCAAGGCCTCCAGAACCCCTGTAGGTAGTCATAGGCATTGGAGTCTCCCACTTGAGAGCTGGCCTCACAGTTACCGCAGCAGACCCCAGCAGACTTTGCTCCCTAGTGAAGCTGGCACCATAGCTGAGCTCTTTTAGAGTTTGTGTTGTTGTGGTAAACTTCAGACATCCACACCTTTAATCCCAGCACTCGGGAGGCAGAGGCAGGCGGATCTCTGTGAGTTCAAGGCCAGCCTGGTCTACATAGTGAGTTCCAGGACG
>NW_008343842.1:1174828-1175864 GCF_000622305.1 Nannospalax galili | reverse complement strand
TCATACAGCCGATATCATTCTAAATGGAGAAAAAACTGGAAAAAGTCCCATTAAAATCAGGAACCAGACAAGGATGACAACTATCTCCACTCCTTTTCAACATGGTATTTGAAACTCTTGCTAGAGCAATAAGACAGGAGAAGGAAATTAAAGGAGCACTAACTGGAAAAGAAAAAGTCAAACTATCTCTTTTGCAGATGATAAGATACTATACCTAAGAGATCCCCAAAGTTCCACCAGAAAACTCCTAGAACTGACCAACACTTTCAGTATAGTGGCAGGTTATAAAATCAATCTACAAAAATCAGTAGTCTTTCTATATACCAGTAACAAGCAATTGGAGAAAGAATACAGGGAAATGCTCCCATTCACAACTGCTACAAAAATAAATAAATAAAATATCTTGGAATAAATCTGACAAGACACTAAAGATCTCTACAATGAAAATTTTAAATCATTAAATGAGGAAGATACTAGGAGATGGAAGGGCCTCCCATGCTGATGGATTGGAAGAATTAATATTGTGAAAATGACCACCCTACCAAAAGCAATATATAGATTCAATGCAACCCCAATCAAAATCCCCATGACATACTTCACAGAATTAGAAAAAACCATCCTTAAATTTGTATGGATGCACAAAAGATCCCAGATAGCCAGAGCAACCCTGAGCACAAACAGCAATGCTGGGGGGATTACTACACCAGACCTCAAAGTATACTACAGGGCTATAGTCATAAAAACAGCATGGTACTGGCACAAAAATAGACACATAGATCAATGGAATGTCATGTGGTGCACGCCTTTAACCCCAGCACTTGGAAGGCAGAGGCAGGGGGATCTGGTCTACATAGCAAGTTCCAGGACAGCTGGGGCTACAGGGAGACCCTGTCTAAAAAAAGACCAAACAAACAAACAAACAAACAAACAAACTAAAAACCTCCTGTACAGTAAAAGAAGCAATCAAAAAAGTGAAGAGAAAACCCACAGAATGGGAAAAAAATCTTCACCAGTGACACATCTGACAGAGGTTTAA
>NW_008343842.1:1171136-1174386 GCF_000622305.1 Nannospalax galili | reverse complement strand
TTCTCCCTCATATGTGGATCCTAGCACCAAATCCTTTAAAATTCCATGTCCTTTTATTTTTTATTTAATTTTATTTTTTTTAATATTTTATTTATTATTTTTATGAGTGTGCGTGTTTTGCCTGCATGTAGGTAAGTGCACCTGTGTCGTGCAATACCCGCAGAGGACAGAAAAGGCTGTCAGATCTCCTGGCACTGGAGTTACAGACAGTTGTTAGCTGCCATGTGGGTGCTGGGATTCGAACCTGGGTCTTTTCCAAGAACAGCCAGTGTTCTTAACCTCTGAGCCATCTCTCCAGCCCCTGTCCATGTCCTTTTAATAAGATGATGCTGTACAGCAGTCTCTTCTGCATGAAATAACTACCATCATCACGACTTCAGCTGAGCCTGATGGCTAAACATCATCACAATTGGGCTTGTTGATGGTTGTGCTCATTCATTAAAGGAGGCCAAAGCATCCACGGGCCCCTCGTGGAGTTCCCAGCCACTCTTCCCAGCCAGCTCTATGTAATTTGGCCCTAATCACACGTGGTCTCCTGGATTTGGGGAGGGCTAGAGCATACAGCCTGGGGAAGGCTAGGAAGAGAAGGCATGACCCATGGTGGATAAAGGCTTTCCAGTGTGCATACCCTCAGGTCATACATACACCTCAGCAATCCCTCAGTTATCTCAGTAAGTAAGCTCAGTAAATTCATTGGTTCCCCAGTAAAACTTTAATCGAACATTGGCTTGACACTAGAACCTTAAAAGGGAATAAGCATTGCTTAGTATCCCCAGGAAAAGAAGCCTCACAACAGATGGAAAATGTATTTGTTAATGCTCTTATGTCTCATAATTATTAAAAAAGAAAATGAGAATGTAAAAGATGTTAAAAGGATATGGGAATGGAGCTATTTTCCAAAGTAGACAGAAAAAATGAGAAAGCCTAAGCAAGTGATAAAGGTCTGTGTAGGTTTGTTATGATATATATAGGCTGCGACAAAAATAATATACACATAATCATAAAATTTCTAAGGTCATATAGTTTAGTCAACTAGTTTAAGAAACAAAATATATACCTAGTCAAGGTTTATCTGAGAATATCTGTTTTTTTACCCAAGCTTTATCTATGTAGCACATAGTATTTGAAAGTACCAGATTGATAGAACTAACCTTATTTGATGTTTAACAGCCATACTTTGAGGCCTATACTAATCTGGTCAGAGGGACTTAAAGGACAATTTTTGCCCCTTGCCCTCCAAGGTCGACTAAGTTCCAGGGGTCTATGGAACATCTCTCAAAATGTCCTTAACTGTGGTGAGTCACCTGTCCTCTTGTTCAGAGAGGCCATGGAGACCCCATGAGATGGACCTGAACCAGAATCTAGTCTACAAAGAGGGTCAACTCAGAGGAAGCATCTCATCCATGCTTCCAAGTGAAGCCAGACATCGTTGAACAGGACCTTTGACTTATTTTCACATAGATAGAACTGGTAAAAGAAAGGAACCAGGGCCTACTCCCAAGCCCATGTGACCTCCTGAGGAACAGATCCTCAAATGACCTCAAGTATAAAAATAAATTGATTTATTTGGGCCAACTATATGGTCTTAAACACTCAAAAGGAAAGTATAACCAAACAGTAAAGTCATCAGTATATTTCTTCAAGACTTCAAGGGATTACACTTCCCAGACATTAGGCTTAAGTCCATATAAAAAGTTATTTAGACAGTGATTTCTCATTAATGATTTTGTTCCTAACCAGAAAGTGCTGCTCAGACGTAAGACTTCAAATCTTGGTCTCCAAAACTGTAGTGCCCACCTGTAGCTAAGGGAGACAACCAGCTATTGGTTCTAAAATGATGGATAAATTTCTTTCTTCCCCCTATCTAGAAGCCTTTGAGAGGGAACTGACCCTGATTCTAACCACTCCAACAGCTATCAAAATACCTGAAAGCAAATCCTGAACCCATCACTCTAGAGTCCAGCCTTGGAAGACAAAAGAAAAATGAGGAAGAACCCAATAGAGGGATGCTTTTGGAAGGCCTTGTCAAGATTCCAATGGACTCTCATATGAACATTTGAAATTTGCCCTGTTCTGACTTTTTTCTAGTTCCCTGTCTAGAACTTGTAATTCTAATTACTCTTGCCTTTACTTCTCCTTCACATCTCCTATTCATGATTCAAGGACTTTCTTCTCCCTTTAGAGACAAGAGTCTTTTAGATAGACCCACTGAAGGGGTACTCCAGTTGCCTTACCCTGTGTCCCTGGTCAGTATGGAAGGAGCCAGAGCAGTCTGTGTCCTGATTCCCTATCCGCAAGTTCGGTAACCTCTTCAGAGGATGATAATAGGAGGTTGTGGGGGGGGTTCGAGCCTGCGACCCCTGCACAAGGATGCCTGGGGATGAGTAAGTGCACCGTTCGTCAGCCCCTGCTGCCCCCAGCACCAGGAACAATCAGACGCAACGGGGAGTCTAGTCAAGCAGGGACTCATTTATCGCAGGCGTTACAGAGCTTATAAAGGCATCTGTAAATCCCCCTTCCCCCCGAGGGTATATCTTAAGGATGATGACCTGCTCATCACGCACTCCTCAGCAGTGCGGAAGTATCCTTCAGACTTTCAAAACAAGTCAGTCCGCGCCCCAGTAACTTCCTCTTGGTGCCTCTGCAAGGCGGGGCCTTTAGGTCCCCACATTTCCCCCTTTTATTTTTATTTTATAAGGCCAGACTGACTTTATTTCATGGGTTACCCATCTCATAGACGGCTCCATGAGGAGAGATGGCTATCTCCCTCTAATTTTATGCATTTTTGCCTGTCTTAGGTTGTGTCACCTCTGACCAAGCCTTGCCCATCACTGGACCATGCACCTGGCCATGTGCATGTCCTGTCTTAGGAGTGCTTGTCATGGGACGTCTTACCCATCCTTGGCTAAAAATGCATCATGATTAAGGTCAGCCGTGTGGGTAATGCTGGCCTGTGATGGTCTTAATCTCTGCCTAACTCGGTTAGCCAAGCATGGACAACTGGAGGGGGTATATTCCTGGGGGAGTCCATAATCATGAGGAGGTGGGCTGTGGAAGTCCCAAGGGTCCTCTTCGCCGAATTATCTGGTAAAGACACTTAAAGATAAGCATTATCAAGAGAAACAAAGCAAGTCATGGCGTAGGACAAGTTGAAATACTTCTGAGACCATGTACCTTTTAGCCAATCAGCCAGTTGTCAAAGAGGCTGACTGGAAATGAAGCCAAGGAACTGGGTCCTTCACCTCAGATG
>NW_008343842.1:1155930-1169767 GCF_000622305.1 Nannospalax galili | reverse complement strand
TTCTGCCTTCAACTTTGCACACCCTGAGGGCAAGAGACTGGCATGGTAACGGGTAGATTTAAACACAGCCAGAAAGGAAGCCTTATTTCTGCATGTCTCATTGCTGCTTGTTTACTGCAGTATAGTAAAGAACTCATTTTGATGTCTTAGCCTTGAGGGCATCAGCAGATTCAAAACAGGTGTTAAAAAATGCATTGCATCACATCTTTGGTGCATACCCACAAGCTCAAGCTCACGCATGTGTGCATGCATGAAGCCTCGGTTTGCAGAAACATAAGAAGGGGATCTCTGAGGACAGCCAGGATTCCTTGCAAAGAGCGAGGCAGCCCATTACGGCCTCTCTCTGATGGAAAGGATCTGCTGACCTCTGGTCTGCTGAACTGTTAGTTTCTCACAGTGCCCAGCTAAATCCCCTACCTGTCTCATCATCTGCTTTTGTGTTAGGAGTTATTTAAATCATTTAACTTCATTCCATTCTTATCATGTGCCCTATTGTCACCTGACCTGATCATTGTCCAGCTGCCTTGTGAACCTGAAGGGAGCCAGCAGCTGCATGCTGGCACTGAGCGCAGCAGGCAGGAGCAGTTCAGGGAAGTCTGCTCTTGCCTGTGTCGAAGCCAGTGCTCAGCAGGAGCCTGGGAAATGACTGGTAATCGACTGATCAGGGCCCTCAAGGGAAGGCAAAACTTTCACAAGTATAAGAGAAGCCTGGGTCAGCAAAGAGGGGACCCAGAAACTTGACAGCACCAAGTTGAGGGGTAGTCTTGTGGTTTTGTTATTATTGTTTTCAGTAAAGTGTTTGAAAAGAAAGACGAACGTGTTTGGGGGTATATCCTATTGACAGAGCACTTAACTAGCATTTGTGAGGCCCTGCTCACCCCTCACCCCCAATACCATAAAACAGAGAAAAGGAGAGTCGAGTGTCTTAGAGTTCAGGCCCAGGCTGCCTTTCCTAGTTTGCAGATCACCCACTGCCTTAAGCATGCACTAACTGTGCTGAATGTGGTACTTACACAAATCCTGGGAGGGGGCTTTATGGGGCCTGCTTGGAAGACTTGTCACCTTTTTATCACAGCACTCATATTCAGAGAGTCTACTGCATTAAATGGCTTCAGGCTGATCTTGGGAGGCTTCGTGCTAAGAGCGATAGTTTTCATCATAAAGAAACGTTCTTTGGCCTCTGGAGAATTTTTTTTGAGCTCTCTCCAAGGATCCCAATTTCCTATCAGTTCAACTGCAAATACCAGGCCCTTAGTGGCTGAGAGGTAGTCTATTTTAAGTTTTTACTGACTGGCCTCCCCCTATGTTAGGTGCTGAATGACATTGGTGTGTCATCAGATCTGAAACACCGGCAGGACCTTCATGTAATTTTTAGGTATAAAATTGATCGGATTGATTGTGAGAATGCCTGGCAATCCTTCTAGAAGGCCTCTCACTTGCTTAGCCAGATGTGCTGTGATGGGCTTCTGAGGTCTGACAGGGTTTTGTTTGGCATGGGCTCTGGGGCATGCATTTCCATAAAAGCAGCCCTTTATTTTAAAACACCTAATTCAGGGGGATTTGGTCCTCATTGTGTTCTAAATCCCTTCAGTATTTAAAACACTTAGAAATGAAATTGCCAAATTCGTAACATTTGAAAACTGGCTTTTGTTCATGCCCAGTTTTCCCATCTCCAGCTGGGAGGGAGCGAGCTTCTGGGAGAGCCAGGTATGGAACAGGGACAGGAGCTGAGGAGGAGGTGGGCTCTTAGAAATGGCAGCCTCTTCTGAGCTAGACTGGTGCTGTGCAGGCAGAAAGGAGCCACTGTCGTCACTCACTCTGTACCTTGGTGAACATTGTTTGTCGGGGACAGTGAACCCTCTGGAGAGCAACCAACTGAATCTGCTCTCTCTTCTTGCCGGCCTCCGAGAGGCCTGCTGGCAGAAATGGTGACCAGTTGCAGGCTCTGCCATTGCTAAGTCAGTGGAGGCTTGGACCCTGGTTGTTACTAGAGCAGAACCCCACACTCATGAGCTACGCACAGAGGATCAATCAGGAATATCCCTTATGAGCAGTGTGAAACAAAGGGACAGATATAGAACTGTGCAGGGCCAGGTTCCCCACTAACCCCTGAGTCTGGCCAACACAGACCTGGCTTGAAGAAGCATGTTCTTGGTGGGGCCTTCACATGGATGAAAGAAGAAACAGCCTCACAAAAGCCCTTTGAGTGGACAAACCTCTTCCTGGATCTCAGTCACCTTCTCTAGCTGAGGAAGGGGCATGATTAGTCCAACGCCTGTGCTGTGGGGGCAAGCCCTTGCTCTGACAGTTCTTTCCAGATCTTCTGCTCTCTACAGAAAAGGCCACATCAAAGCAGGACTCTGGGACCTTTTCCAGTCACTACCTTGAGTGGTTTCTAATCTCTCCAGGGGCAGAATTTACAAACCACATGCCACATCTTGCTGGTTTCCCTTCTGCCTGTAAGCCACTTGTAGGCAGTCATGTGAAAAAGATCAGACTGGGTAGTATACACATGTAATCCCAGGTTGGAGGGTTGCAAATTTAAGGACAGCCTAGCTAACATAGAAAGACCCTGTCTCAATAAAGCAAGGGCTGGGGCCCGTACCTCAATGGTAGAGTGCTTGCCTGCATGCACAAGGCCCTGGGTTGAATACCAGCACACAAAAAAGAAAGGTCAGACTAACATTGTTGGTAGCAAGATGCTAGTTTAGACACTCTGGTTCATGGAGTCTGGCCTGAGTGTTTATTTCCAAGGAGAAGTAGGAATTTTGGATTCCCAGATGCCCCTTCATTTGTTAAGGGCACATACACCTGCTCCACCTCTTCCTGTCTCCCACCAGTACAGGCTCTATTGGGTAGTATTTATTCTTCAGAGAAAAAGAAAAAGAGACCCTTAGCCTGTGTGGATCTTGAACCTTCTGTGTAATTAATTTGGTCTGAAGAAGATGACCGATCATCAGCTAATGAATAATCTTTCAATATCAGACAAGGCTGAACCAAAGCGATTTTCTTAAAAATAAGCTACATTATTATTTAACCAAGTATAACATACTGACTATTTTCACAAAGAGAAAACATGCATAACTTGCACACAGATCAACAGAATTAAATTTACCGGGTGTTGGGGGGGGCTGCATCCTCAAATTACTTTTTTTGTGTGGTGCACACTCAAACTTTATTTATAGTAGAGATATTCAAAAGTTGACCACTTACAAGTTTGAAACATTTAACATCAGCACTGTCTTAAAAGTTTCATGCCGCTTCATCCATTGACTTCTTAAAATCTTTTTTTTTTCTTAGTAAAAGATATTTTAACATATATTATGGAACAAGCTCTACATTGAATTATTTACATGTATTAATTCATTATACAATCACTCTGAAAGGTAATAGCAAGGTAGATCTAGGACTTGTAGTCTTATCTACAATTCTATAAGGATTCTGTTGGAAAAGAGAAGTTGGTCCTAAATATTGGTTCACATATCTTGAGAATATTTCATTTCTGATAAGAGCTTCTGTTTCTTTTTTTGTTTCATGTACTCTTTCTTCTTTTACTTATTTTTTAAATGGGCTTTTGACTACTCCAACATTCCCCTCTCTGAAGAGGTAATCCTAAAGTCTTTTACAGATTAGATAAAAGCTCCCAAATACTTCCGACATTTTTAGCCTTTGGAATGGAGTATGTTGCTAAGAGGCCCAAGGATATTGTGAGTTTTAGCTAAGAAACTGGCTACTTTTCTTTGGGGTCTTTTTTCCCTAACTGCCTTGCCAGTTCCTACCTCCTGTGGGGACTTAAAGGCCCTGCCTTGCAGAGGCACCGAGAGGAAGTCACTGGGGCACGGCCTGACTTGTTTTGAAAGTCTGAAAGATACTTCCGCACTGCTGAGGAGTGCATGATGAGCGCATGATCATCCCTAAGATACACCCTCATGGGGGAGGGGGATTTCCAGATGCCTTTATAAGCTCTGTAATGCCTGCAATAAATGAGTCCCTGCTTGACTAGACTCCCCCGAATTGTGTCTGATTGTTCACGGTACTTTGGGAGGCAAGGGCTGGCGAACAGCGCTTACTCATCCCCAGTCATCACTGCACAGGGGTTGCAGGCTCGAACCCCCCACAACTGACGCCCAGCATGGGGCTCGAAGGAAGGTGAAAGGAAAAGGATTGGGGCCAATCGAGAGTCCGGGGTAAGCGAGACCTGAAAGATGGGTAACACAACTAATAAGCCTGAGGACCCAGCACTTAAAGCACTGAGAGATATACTTAAAAGTAGGGAGTTGGATCTATCAGATCCGGCAGCTCAAAAGGTTTGGGCAGAGGCCATTCATTTGGCTCCCTGGCTACTTGGGGCTAATGTTTTTACTGGGGAATACATGGGAACGTGTGGAACACCTGGCTTGACATAGGGAGGTTCAATTGGGGATTGATCTGCTGCTGGGGCTCTCAGAAGTGAAATCAAAAGTGGCCAAAGTAACAAGCAGCACCTTGGGCGTGCCCTGGCCAACTTCAGGGCTTCCTGGGACCCATGCAGATGGAACTAAAGGAGAGGTGCAACCCCTGGTGGTGGCAGGGTTATCCGCCAACCTCATAGGACAAAGCTACAGGCTTTAAAGGAAATTGTGCAGGAACAATTACGGTTGGGCCACATCAGGCCTTCTATAAGTCCATGGGACACACCTGTCTTTATTATTAAGAAAGCCCCTGGCAAATGGAGAATGTTGCAAGACTTGCATGAAGTCAATGCTAGGATGACCCTAGTGGGTACACCCTTAAGGGGGCTGCCTTGGATCCCTGCTGTTCCCTCAGATTTATTTCTTATAGACATTAAAGATTTTTTCTCTATCCCTCTATGACCCCAAGATAGTGAAAAAATTTGTTTTCTCTGTGCCTTCCACCAACTTTAAAATGCCTGATGAGAGGTATGAATGGACTGTTTTACCCCAAGGTATGGCCAGTAGCCCAGCATTCTGCCAAAGCTATGTGAAGACCTTTTTTGGGGCCTATTCACTTGTTGCCACATGACACTGTGTACATTTATATGGATGATATAATCTTGGGAGCTCCAAGCCCCCAACAATTAGAAGAGTTATATAAGGTTACTCAGAAATGTCTACAGATAGGCAGACTCCATGTACACAGACTATTGCTCCCTTTAAAATTCTGGGAACCACACTCTCTTTGGAAGGAGTAAGAAAGAGAGAGAAGCCCCTATCTTCTTACAGCATCTTAGGGGGCACCAATGATTGCCTGGGCTTTTATCCCAAGGCAATGCAGAGGCAGACAAGATGGCTTCCACCCAGGTCCTGTCAGCAGGCCTGAATAAAGCTCAGGGGTTACATAACCTCACTCACGTAAATTGGCGGGGACTCCATAAGAGGTTTCCTCAAGTTCCCATCAAGGACCTAAAGAAGATTGTACATAGCTGTAAGTCTTGTCAACCCTTTCTACAGGTACTGCCTCTACAACAGCCAGGGGTAAACCCCATGGGACTCAAGCCCAATTCCTTGTGGCGAACGGATGTCACACACTATGCTCCTTTTGGAAAGCTTAAGTATATTTTTGTGTCCATCAACATACTCTCACGTGCCTGTTGGGCTACTGCTCATACAGGAGAGAAGTCTAAATATTCTCAGTCTCATTTTCTCCAGTGTTTTGCTATGTTGGGATTGCCCCAGCCACTATGCTCCTTTTGGAAAGCTTAAGTATATTTTTGTGTCCATAAACACATTCTCACATGCCTGTTGGGCTACCACTCATACAGGAGAGAAGTCTAAATATGCTCAGTCTCATTTTCTCCAGTGCTTTGCAACCATCAAAACCTAAAAACTCAATTACAAAAACAAAAAGGGGGAATAAGTACCCACCAACAGTTGGGTATAGCCTTATTCACTACTAATATTCTTAATTTTCAAAAAAATCAGTTGGAATCCCGGTTTCAGAAGCATTGAGGACGACAGGAGCAGAGACCTGAGGTACGGGTAAGGTAGAAGGACCCCATTACAGGGCAATGGAGGGCCCCAGATCCCTTGCTAACCATGGGTTGAGGCTTTGGCTGTGTCTACCCTACAGGAGATTCAAACCCCATATGGATGCCTGTGAAAACCTTAAGTGGGTAGGCCAGGATCCAACTGACTAGCATTATGGTCCATGGACAATAGTTCATGAGACAAAATTCCTCTCTTTATTTATAGCCATCTGAGGTGAAGGACCCAGTTCCTTGGCTTCAATTGCCAGTCAGCCTCTTTGCCTTTTAATCTCACAGAGGTAAGGAGACAACTGGCTGATTGGCTAAAAGGTACATGGTCTCAGAAGTATTTCAACTTGTCCTAAGCCATGACTCAAGAAATCATTAGTCTAAATTATGAAAAAAAACAAACAAAACTTCCTCCTATCTAGCTGTAGTACTTTGGGACCCATTATCCAAACCCCCACTGTTCTCACTCACATTCAATGTTAAGAATGTTGGTTTTGTGGCAGGAGAGAACAGCAGTTGCTGGAGAGGGGGTAGAAAAGGCACATTCTAACATGATACCAGTTGGTGATGATGGCCCACAGGCCACACTTTGAGAGGCTCTGTTCTAGTCTACAACAAAGAGAACAAGACACGTCTGGTAGACAGAAGGCAGCAAGTTGGGAATACCACAGAGGCTTTACAATCAGGGAATCCAAAGACTTAGGAAGACATGTTAGTGGCAGCAAAGCTGTGTGACTAGCACGGAAGTGAACTCCCTGTTGGATGTGGAGCCTCCTCAGGGTCAGTGGACAGAGAAGAAGTGGTAGAAGAGGACGGCAATTGGACTTGGAATCACAACTGGGTTTTGGTCCAGGATCTTTCCCTCAACAGTTGCACAGCCTTGAATGAGTCCTGTGATCTGTAGACTGCTGGGTTCTTGAAAAACTCACTTTTCCAGGGAGTGATGAACTGTCACAAGGAGAGGCTTTGGGTGGCTGTAGGTTCTCACTACAAATGTGAGGCTCGACTCTACCACCCACTTGTGTCCTTGAAGGATGCCCTGCCTGTGCTGGACCTAGCTGAGTCTTCCTTACCTCACTTTGCCAGCACTCTGCCTTTAGTGCTCTCTCTTCTAGGAAGGGGGTGCAAGTAGGACTTCAGCCATGAGGTGGGCCTGGCCCTGGATCCTCTCTGGTGGATATTTGGGTTCTAGGATCTGGCTCTCACTTGCTCTTGGCACGGCACTGCTATGGTTGCAGTAATTTAGTCTATGCTTAAAGCCATGTCTACCCCCAGCTCAGCAAACTATTTTCCAGAAGGCAGTATTGTAAGCCTTGAAGGCCAAAGGTCTGGGTCACATAGTCTTTTAGAAATAATCCTTAAAACATGAAAACCAGTCTAGCTCAGAGATTGTATAAACCAGGTAGTGGCAACTCTGGCCTGCTCCACTCAACCTACTGAACTTCACCAAAGGCCCAGTGTCTTGCCTTGAACTTTCTACTCTTTCTTGGGATGCAGCTGGGATTCTGTTTTGTTACTATTGTTTTGTTTTCTGAGACACAGTCTCTCTGAATAACATACACTGGCCTCAAACTCATGATGCTCCTACCTCAGTTTCTGGAGTGCTGGGATTATAGGCATGTGCCACACGGCCTGTCTCTGAATTTTTGTTTCCAGGCCGTGTTCCTGCCATAAATGGCCTAGAAGACTCCATAAGTGCCGGCCTCTAGGGTGTGCTAACTCCAGTAGAGGTGTGCTATCTCCAGAACAGCCCCCTGGTCCTGGCAGGCTTCTCTACCCAGATCAGTTTATTTTGGCTTTTGCCTGCCTACTCTCATGCAGAGACTCCCCCAGTAGAGAGGCCCATGTTAGGTTCCATTCCTCTGGTCTGGATTAGCGACCACCTAGTACCTTCAGAGGTGAAGGCCAGACCTTCACAAGAACTGAAGTCTTGATGGGGCCATTCCAGAAACACAATGCTTGTCAGCTTGCCTTAACATTTCTCATCATGTGGCACTTAGTCTTCTTGAACGAAGTCAGTCTCTCCTCACCAAATCAGCCACCAGAGTTCCCATCTCAGTTTTCATCTTTCTGAACTCCACCTCTTCCATGGTGCCATCCCATCCAGGATATGGTCACACACCTTGCCTGGGGTCTTACTATAGAACAATTCTACAATTCCACAGTGTGCTTTGGAATTTACCAAGAATAAACAAAGTCAGGTGGTATAAGGAGTTCTGTTTGTGCAACGAATTTAGCAAGGCCTGTCTCCCCACTCCCCCCTACCTGTTTCCTCAGAGTTGCTCTCCAAGGACTGACAACTAGACTCTTTTTAGCTAGTGTATTTTTAATACGACATATTACTATGATTTCCCATGTTATTTAATATGGTAATATGGTGTATCAGATGCATGGGCTTTTTTTGCTGTCTGTGCTTAAAATAGTTGTACAACCATGAATGTGAGCCTGTTGTCTGTCAGGGTGAAGAGCTGTTCACTCTCTTGGAATGTGGCTCTGCAGGTGGGCTGGAGAGTAGGAGGCCTGGTGTCTGGTGGTTGGCATAGGTAGGTAGGGTGTGCTGCAGGGTGGGTGTGCTGGTCAGAACCCATCTCACCTCCCTCCCACTGTAGCTCCCAGAGTCTGACCTTCGCCAGCTCCACCGCAAGCTGGGTAGAAAACTCTTTGAGTGGGAACTTACTATTGGCTTTGTCTGAATAAGCTACTTTGGCAGTGGGGAAAGCTCCTTCTACCCCAAAGTAGCTTGCACTCGACACACTGCCTCTAGGGAAGGGGGGGGGGGGGGGGGGTCACCCACTCTCTGTTTTCAGCAGGGTTTAAAGCTATCCTCTGCATGGGCTGACAATATACACTGTATAGGCCAGCAAGGGATCTTTTACTCAACTCTCATGAAGTTTTATAATGTATGATTCATTTCAGAAATGAAACTTGATAATGCAGATTTATCACAAGAAGCCTGCCTTTAAAATGTGATTTAATGATGTTCATACTTATTCACTGACATCTTTATAAAACTGTTAGTGTAGAAATATATTCGTCTGTTCGAAAGTAATTCTTCCTTTTACATGTGTCATGCAAAACAAGGGCCATACATTAGAAATGCAGCAGAGAGAGGCGAAGCAGTCTAACTGCACAGAGGCACTGTCACCCCAAGGCCAGCCCAGAATCTCCCGACTCCGCTTATGCCAGTGGGCGTGGCACCGTTTCTTCCTTTCCAGTTCCCTCTACCCATGTATCAGTCCCATGACAGAGCTGCTGCCACTGTATGCAGCATAGAGGAAGGCTCTCCAAGGTCATAGTGAAGCAGTAACACAGTAAATAAACAAGCTGCTGATTATGATTTAGCTCTGCTTTTCTTCCTGTCTTAACCTGGTTTATGAGCAAATCTTGATGAGTTAGCCTTTCAGCCAATTAGAACAGAAGGTTTGATTGACAGCAAATGAATAAATACCATTTTAGCGCATGAGACAGAAGTCACCCTCCCCTATTAATCAGGCCATCTGCCTGTGTGTAGGTAACATGATATTTATCACACCACTCTGTTACAGTCCCTTGGGGTGTCATTTCATGGCCTACCGTAAAAACTTCACATTTACAGCAACTGCCCCTCTATTACTGTCGATAACATCTAATTGATATGTCAAACCTCCAAGGAACATAGTAAATTGGAACACTGAATCCCCAAAGAAAATAAACAGGTAAATCATTACCTGCCTTCCTGTACTCACCCAGCTACCTCCATCCAACAGCCTCCCCAAAGGAGGCCATCACCACCATCTTGCCTTCCCTTTCAGATACACCAACCTCAGATGCACAGGCCGAGTGCCACTAAACTCCTGTCTGAAGGATGTTTGCCTTCAGACCCGCAGTGAGCCCTGAGCACAGTCTCGACATGAACATTGATTGTATCCGTATCATTCTGTCAGGAAAACCCAGTCAGGCTGTGGGAGCCACAGGCAAATTATGTGGGGTGCAGTTTGGAAGGGAACGATGATAACGACCGAAATCACAGTATGACGGACTTTTCTGAAGCAAGCAATACTGCTATGAGCACATATGCCTCCCATACATCCCTTCAGAGTGTGACAAGCTCCGATAATTATTCAACATTCAACAATCAGAAGAAGAAAGAGACTGGCTAAGCACTTACCTTGAATCAGGTACATAAGACATCAAAATACAAGATTTGTCTTAAAAAGCAGAGCTTTTAGCCACTCAAATACAACAGTTTTAATTAAAATGCTTAAAAATCACATTGATAAAGACTAAATTTGCACTGATAATTCATTCCATTTATTTACTGAACAAAAAAAACTTGACTTTGATAACAGACAAAAGGAGATGTGTGACACAGTTCTGTGACTCAACACAGATTTGTGAGGGCTCTACTGAAGACTGTAATGCTCACCCCTGCCTCTCAGAAGTGAAAACACTGGATGTCAAATGTAAAGGTCACCATACAGGCACGTAAAACATCCAATTATGGTTAAACTCATCCACACATGGCAGGTGTGCCCACACATGTTCTTTCTGGCACCCTGCTCCAGCTTTCCCCTGCTGCAATTTTAACTTCTTTTGACTTAAAAAATAATCAACTTGGGCAAACAGAAATGACCTTCTAATTTTGAGTTTGAAGATTTGTAGCTTATCACAACAAGAAACTGAGTATCATCCTTCTAGCTAATCCCACTGGAGCTCCAGTGACCACCCTTTTAAACATGAGAAGGGCCGGGTGTGGCGGCACAAGCCTGTAATTCTAGCACTCAGAAGGCTGAGGGAGGAGGATCATGAGTTTGAGACCAGCCAAGGATACATACATAGCCCGTCTCAAAAACAAACCCAAGAAAGAAAACTGTGGGAAGGGAGTCCTCCACAGGAAGCTGGAATTGAGGCGTGGGTCACTTCCTCCCTTCTCAAGGCCTCCCTATCTCCAGTCTGCCCTCCCTGGCTCCATACCTGCTTGCTTGTTTGTTTTTTTTAACTGAATTTATTTTTATTTTATGAGTATGAGTGTTGCCTGCATGTATCTAAGTGCACCTGTGTGTCTGTGGAGATCAGAAGACAGGATTGGATCCCCTGGAACTGGAGTCATGGATGGTTGTTAGCCGCCATGTGGGTCCTCTGCAAGAGCAGCCAGTGCTCTTAATGGCTGAGCCATCTCTCCAGCCCCTACACCTGTTCAGTTTTAACTCTTCTTCCAGACATTTCCTTTTATTTTCTTTGTTTTCATCTTCCTTTTTAAGAAGAAAATTGGCCGCATCCAGTCCCGACAATTTCCCCAAGTCTTACCGAGCTTTTGTTGACCTCTGGAAATTTTGACCTAGCTTAGTTTTTGTACCATATTTAGGTAACTGACACTTTGTTAAGTTACGAGGTCTGGTTAAGGCAGTGGTGAGCCTGGAGTCTCATGGCCTGTACAAGCTCCTTCCCACACTTTTGTTCTCTCCCTGTATTTACTGTCTGCTGGCTCAGCTGGCAAGCCTCTGCCCCCATGAGCAATCTCAGCTGTGGTCACAAGCACACTTCTGGACCAGAGCCATCTTGTTATAATTAGAAAAAGCAGCACCATCCAAATCCCATGTCTCTGCCTGAGGGAAGAGGATCCTTGGGGCAAAACCAATGTTGGATGAATAGACTCTGAAACCTCATACAGAGGCTTTTGAGATTACCAGCCACAACACACTCAATATGTAAACAGGGGAAATGGTATTGCCCTGTTTACTGGAAGGTTAGGATCAGGGTAAAGGAATGCAGAACTTGAAAGGTAAAGTATAAAGGAAAACCTTGTGTAAGACCAAGAGCTTCAAGAGATAGGTCTAGCCCTAGTAAGCCACAGACCAGCACATGGCTATTCCCAGCACAGAGCTTTCATTCCCACTCTGACTTCCATGTTTATGTAATTCTGGGTTATCCAACTATCACTCACTACAAAGCTTCAGCTTCACATGGAGCTTGTTTCAGTATCTGTCAGTGGTGCCCACACTGTTTACAAGGCTTGGCCATCAGCACACAATTGAAATTTCAAGGCAATAATGAAATGTCATGGTACAATTCTACAACTTAATTAGGCAAATCCACAAATATGGGTCAGAAAGTCAAATGGAGTTTCAAGGAACCAACTTCCAAAGGAATTTTTGTCAGCATATGGTAGATGATGCCTTAATGGCGTCTCCCATGAGAGGCGCATGCCTCACCACAGTCAGGAGCACATGAAAGAGCACGCCCTCTGTAGTACCCCAAGGTAGCCTCTGCCTTTATACCAGTATCTAAAAAACAGAGATGCCCAGTTAGAGGTCACATGCCTACCTCTCTGTATCTGGGACCCCAAAGTCTGCAGTCTCTTTTTCCACACCGCCATGGTCAAGTAGGGCAGGAACAGAGTGGCTAGGTGCTGCCACCTCTTGCCCAATAGCATGTCCTACAGGCCCTGAGAGATTCACTTGAACTGCATCCCCCACAGGAAGAGGCAGAATGCTTAGGGGACAGTAGCAATCTACCCCCACAGAACCTAAAGGTGAAGGTTCAGTGGTTGGTAAGATCTAGATGGGGACAAGCTCTAACCTTAGACCTACTACTGCTCTTCTGGAAGGCCATCCCTTTATTAACCAAGAATGTTAGTGTGTGCCGGCTGAGAAGGTAAAACATGGATAAGGCAGATATGATCTCTACTTCGATGGGACGTCAGGCCCAATGGGAAAGAAACACATAAATAAATCACAAACCACACAAATTGAGAAGTGCTGGAAAGTGTTATGAAGGAAAAAGAGTACAGAGCTATCTACTACGAAAGAAAACAGCACAGAAGGCCAACTCTAGCTTGGCTGGAAAGGGTCACTCACAGGGACATTGGGGACTTCCTTTGGGAGGGCAAAGGAGAATCAGGCGTAACCTTGGACTTCAAGAAGCATGTGACCCAGGAGAACAGACCTAAAGATGTACTGCATATGGCAAACACAGCACTTCATCTGAGACAACTGCACACACCTGGGGTGGAGACTAACAATGCTGAAGCTCAGTGAACCAGCGAGGACACCGGCTGAGGTGGACTCTGAGGTCACAGGTCCTTCACAGGGTCCCAAACCCAAGGCTCCCAGTGTGTCCTGCTCCAGTGCTTAGCTCTTGCTGCATCACCTTGTCGCTCAAAAAGTACCTGCCTGGGGCTGGAGAGATGGCTTGGCGGTTAAGGACACTCACTGCTCTCACAGAAGACCAAGGTTCCATTCCCAGCATCCACAAGGCAACTCACAACCTTCTGTAACTCCAATTCCAGGGGACCCAATTCCCTCTTTTGGTTTCTGTGGGCACTGCACATACATGGCACACTTAAATACATGCAGGTAAACACTTGTATACATACAATAAAAGTAAATCTTAGGAAAAAAAGTACCTGCCTGACCTGCTGCCTCTGGTTTCTACTGTAACCACAGGAATATTGGTTAGGCTCCTTCAAATTGCCAGTAATAGGTTGTCTTAGGTTTCTGAGGGGGGGACAGAGTGTGGACCCTCTCTTCTGTAGAGACCTGATAAGAGGCTGGTCCCTGTCTAGGTGACTGGACTGCACAATTCAAAGCATGACAACCTGTGTATAGGCAACTACTTGTGGCACCTTTCTTAAGATGGAATAGGGGAGCAGGAGGTGTTGCAAATGCCTTTCCCAGAGCACTCCAAGAAGGGTGTGTGTGCTGCAACTCTGCAGGAATCAGTGAACAGCAGCAGTCAGTGGGACAGTGGAAGCTCCTGACAGTGTTGGGTGGGAGTGGGAGGGATGGGGGCTGAAGCAGAGCAATACTGACCATGGATGGAGTGTGGCTGGGCGGGAGTGGGGCGGGGGGACTGGAGCAGCACCGACCATGGGGTGTGGCTGGG
>NW_008343842.1:1112229-1155771 GCF_000622305.1 Nannospalax galili | reverse complement strand
TGGGCAGGAGTGGGGGGGGTGAAGCAGCACCGACCATGGGGTATGGCTGGAGCAGCACCGACCATGGAGTGTGGCTGGTGGGTGGCTCTTTCATCCTGAGAGTGAAAAGGTAAAAAGGAGAAAAGTGAAGGATCAGGTGATGTCAAGACTCTGACATTGGAAAAACAGGCATTAATAGTGTATATAGATCATAAAATAATGCCACAAAAATGACAACATCTTGTCATTTGTGCCAACATGGATGAACCCGCAGGACATCATGCTATGTGAACTAAGCCAGGTACAGAGAGACAAATGCTGTGCCTGTCCCTGTGTGTGGGATCTAAAGAAGCTAATTTCATACAAGCACAGAAAAGGAAGGTGATCACACTAGGGAGGGACGAAAGGAGGGAACAGAGAAAGAGACTAGTAAGAAAAAAATCACAGCTCATGGCCCTAAGTTCAGGTGCTCTGTGGTTCAGTTCCATGACTACAGTTATACCAAACTGAATGCTTCACAGTAGGAGAGGACTTTTCGCACTCTCAACATGAAGAAATGATAAATGCGTGAGGGGTGGGCATGCTAAATATCCAGCTTTGATAGCTACATGACACACACATAAATGGAAACATCATGCTGTATCCCACAAATGGACAGAATTATTAAATATCCATTAAAAACAAAATGACTTACTTCCTGCCTCCTGGCCACCAGGGGGTAAGCAGCTCTGCCCCACCACACGCTCCCTGCCAGGACATTCTTCCTCACCATGGGCCCAAAGCAATGGCTGACCAGGGCCTGAAACCTCTGAAGCTGAGCCAGAAACAAGCCTTCTTTCTTAAAATGACAAATCTCCCCTCAATCCTGAGGTCTGGTTCAAAGAATGCTTAAACCTTATTCTACTTGTTCAGGTGGAAGGTATACACACACATGCACATATACATACACACGCACATACACACAAAATATGCACGTGTACAGAATCTGCTCCCTGATGTGAGACTCCTAAAGTTACTGTGGTACCATGGGGATCCAATTAACCATAGTCCCTCACAAACATTAAAACACTAGTTAGACACAAAAACCACTGCTGAGGTTTATCAAAGGCAAGCCTGCAGCTGACAGAGCAGCCCTGACTGAAACAAAGACCCAAAGACAGCAGGCTGGCTTTGAAAGCAATCGACTTAGTAACCACAGTTTGACCCAGGGTTTTGCAGCTCAGGCAAGCAGAGGTTGGGGCAAGGTAAGGATTACCACTTAATAAGTGTGCCCTGTAGTGGCCCCTCATCAACCTCAAGTCATCGGGTGCCACCCGCCTCCTCCAGCACCCCACCCCTCATGCAAAGCCACTTGACAGGGAAAAGGCAGACTTCACTGCACCGAGATGCAGAAGATCATTTAGAGAAATTTCTTTTCAAGTTCTCTGAGAATTCTGGGATTTGGATTTCTCTTCAAGTGAGACCACTTCAGAGGTTTGCGCTTTGAAGTCCTGGCAGCAGTCATTAGTGCTGCCACTTGGCATTGTTTAGGGACACAGATTTGTCAGGTGGCTCACAGCAGACATTCTCATCTTACATCCTGGCTTCGAATTCCTCAGGTTCCTTCTAATCTTAAAGATTCTTGAAGGCCTTAAACGATGAGCCTTTCAAAAATAGCTGGAGACTGCAGAGCCACAAAAGGTCTGGCCAAATGCCACCAACCCCAGCAACATAGCAGCCACTGTCCTTGTCCCCTCTGCCCTAGTGTGGCAGGGAAGGAGAGTAATCCAACAGCCAGGCTGGCCCCTGTGGCAGACTGAGTAAGCAGGCTGAGGAACAGCTTCAAGGGTGCTTCACAAAGGCCATGCCAATGCCTGCAAAAGGTTGAAGCTCCAAGTCTAAGAATGAATGAGGGATTACTTTTCTTTGTAAGCAGCACCTACTGTAGCTGATGTAGCTGTGTGAGGGTACAATGGAGAAGGCTCTGAGGGGTGTGGGTTGGGTAGTCTTTCTATACTGAGAGCTCGGGCACCTTGTGCTGATTAGCAGACAATCTAGAGAACAGTGGGGTTGCTTGCAGTGGGCACTTGCAGAATGGTGTATGGCACTTTCCTCTGAAGATGGCTTTCTGTTTCTGACCAACCTGCCCTCAGGTGCTCAGCCTACTGACTGCTCAGCTCTGCCCCATCCTCTGCCTCGTGAAACAAGGACACAGCATTTCAAAAGGATTTCCACCATGGGGAGACTGTAGATCTCAAGGCAGAATATATGGGAAACCTTTGTACCTTCCTTTCTGTTTTGCTGTAAGTTTAACTGTTCTAAAATAGAGCTTGTAAACCGGGTGTGGTGGTGCACGCCTTTAATCCCAGCATTGGGGAGGCAGAGGCAGGCGGATCTCTGTGAGTTTGAGGTCAGCCTGGTCTACATAGTGAGTTCCAGGCCAGCTGGGGCAACAGGGAGACCCTGTCTCAAAAAGACAAAAAATAAAATAAAATAAAATAAAATAAAATAAAATAAGTCTGTAAGAAGTAATGACATGTCAATTGGATACTTTTGGTTCTTTTAGATAGGGTCTTACTATGTAGTTCAGGCTGGTTTGGGACTATACTGTGTAGCTGACTGACCTGAAAACTGAGATCCCCTTGCTTCTACCTCCTGAATACTGGGATTGCAGGAGGGATTGTACCATGCCCAGCTCACTTCATTTGATTTATGAAGCAAAAGAGTAACTGGCAAAAAGGCAGATGCTCCCTAAATGTGTTGAGATATAAATAAAAAATTTTAGTGAGAACCTCTGGAATTATGGAGAATTAGGGTCTCAGTCCCACATGATGGTTCTACACACATTTAAAGCTAATAGTCATGACTCCATAATCGTTTGCAGGATTTACCTGGATTTTATTTTATTCCTGAACTCTCATCATCTGGCCACCTTCCATGCAACTCTTTATGTTTGGACACATGTGCTAAGATGTGTACTGACCAACTCAACACAAGGGCAAACAGGAAGGCCAGATGGGCATGTGGCAGTCCACGGTAACTATTAGTTCATATTGAGTTTGTGGCCATCCCAAACCACAGCTCTTCTCCCATAACCCTCTCTCCAGCTTGACTGCTCCATCCTGTATTTAGCGAATTGATTTTCTAAACCTACATGGAGGACATCACATTTATTCCCATTAAATCCCATCCTGTTGGTTTGGTCCCACATTAGAGCTTGCAGAGATCATTCTGAAAATCACATCTGTCATCCATCTCATTAGCCATCCCTCCTTGCTTTGTCTCATACAGAAATCTGAGAAGCATGCCTTTCTGAGCATGGATTGATTAAAAACAGCAAAATGTTCAGGATCAGGGGCAGAGCAGGAGTCCACTCAGGACCTGCCTCACCTTGCTGGACCCATGCCAGAAATGAGCTAGGCATGACGACACATACCTTCAATCCCAGCACTCAGGATGCTGAGGAAGAAGCTTTAGAGTTTGAAACCCAGCATGGGCTACATACTGAGGCCCTGTTTCAAAACAAACAAACAAAGAAATTTCTATCATTTTTTCCCCCTTAAAACCCTCCAATAACTCCCCATTGCTCTTGCAACAAAATTCACAGACCACACCAAGACCTACATTTTGCGTTGAATCTGAGTGCCTCTGGCCTCTGCCTCATCGCTTCCCACCCCTGGCTCCCTGGCCAACCTTCAGTAGCACCTGCCGTCACTCTGTCCTGCACAAATGCTACCTTTATTCCTGTTTCAGGACCAACGCTCACTGCAGCTCTTTCCTGAACCTAGGGAGGGCTGTTGTCTGTCACAGATCTTGGCTCCAACATCACTTTCTCAGGGAGGCCTTTCTGGCCTAGAGGCAGCTCTTGCCCATTCCTGCCTAGTCACTCTCCACCCACTGCTATTTCACAAGTTTCACCAGTAATTAAAACTTTATGTATTTGTTATTTCCTCTTCTAGGATGTAAACAAGGGAAACAGGAATATTGTTTGCCTTGTTCAGGGCCTAACACTTAGTAGGTGCTCAATGATTATTTATTGAATGAATGCATTAAGGTAAGAATTAAAGAATTGTGAAAATTCAAATCTATCTGCTATGACTTTTGGCATTATTAAAGATGACTCTTGGTTCCACTGTTACACTGTTATTATCTACTTTGTTATCAATATTTTATGACGCCATCAAAGAATCAAATTGAATTACCAGCACTGAGTTAGGTCAGACAATAATTGGTAGTAAAAATGCATTATGTGGGCTAATACAGACATGCTACTTAAAACCATGCACTTTGAGAGACCTCTGGTACAGTTCTGCGACTGTAGGATTAGACTGTTTTCATATCAAAAGAGCCACTTGTGAGAGCTGCTGCTCAGTCAGTCAAGTTCATGCAAATGTCTGTAACTCTTGCATTTATATACACTTGTGCCCAATATAACATCAAGAGCAGCTCACTCTGATTTTTAAATCTGAGTTTTACTGACTTAGAATACCATTACGACATCAGCCTAAGATTTTCTTTACAGTAGGAGCTAACACAGTTGGCCTATTGGCCAACACATAAAGAGGGCTATAAAAGGGGCTCGAATGGCCACCCAGAGCCCAGCAGTACATTCGCCCAGAGGTGCAGGAGCTCAGTGGTACAGGAACCCAACAGTGCAGGGGCCTAGCATCACTGAGCAGACTCTCCAAAAGCCTGCCTGGTTCCCAGGGGGCTGCAGTAGCCTAGTACATGACAGGCGGGTACAGGGACCTATGCTTTGTCCTCCTCTGGCCCCAAAGCAGCAGATTTGAATATAGAAACTGAAGTGCATTTAAGAAGTAACCCCGGGGGCGAGAGATGAATCAGCAGTTAAGAGCACTGACTGCTCTTGCAGAGGACCCGGGTTCGAGTCCCAGCACCCATATGGCGGCTACAAACTGCCCTTAACTCCAGTTCCAGGGGAATTCAAAGCCCTCTTCTGACTCCTGCAGCATTGCAGGACACACAGGTGCACTCACATATATGCAGGCAACACACTCATATACATAAAAAATAAAAATATAAATAAAATATTAAAAAAAGAAGTAACCCTGGTCTAGTTACACACGTGTAGAGAGAAAAATCATGAGAAGGGGTCAGGGGTTGGGGATCAGGAAACAGAAGAGACCGGTGTCACCCAAACCTCTTTTGTGGGGGTTTAGTGCAGAGCACTCTTGGCGACACGGAGGAAATGTGGCCTTCCCACTGCTCAGAGCTGCCCCGCCCCCAGCATGGGCAGTTCTTGCAGGGGCAATGCCAGCCCCGGACTGGAAATGTCCCAGTATCTTTCTCCTTGTTCTCAAATAAGAATTTTATTGTAATATGATTCACATACAATGAAATCTACTCTTTAAAAACTTTTTTTTAGTGTATTCAGAGCTGCATTACCTACCAACTTCACAATCAACTTCAGATCCTTAACTCTGATATCATGACAAAAACTCCCCAGTACTGGTGGGTAGTCAGATACCTGTAATTCCTCCTAAACCCACACTTGCTGGGGACAGTTCTCTACTGTCTTTCTCCTTGAACTTGCTTCCTCTGGACGTTCCATATCCATGCATCCTACAGTCAATGGTCTTTTGTAACTGGTTGTTTTTCTCAGCAAAACACTGTAAAGGTTCACTCCTGTTGCAGCATATATCCACGCATTATGCCTTTTTATTGCCAGATAATAATCTACAGGTATACCATGTTTTGCTTATCCTCAGCAGTCAAGGGACATCTGAATTGCTTTCACTTTGGGATACTGCTGTGAAGGTTCACAGCAGGGCTGGCACACTATCTACAAAACAGCAGAGCCATCTTCCATCAACACAGCAGATATACCCAGCTCCCTTTGCCCTTTTCTTTCCTGAACCACTACAGTCTTTTTTAAAAATTAATCATTTGGGGCTGGGGAGATGGCTCAGTGGTTAAGAGCACTGTCTACTCATTCAGAGGAGCCGAGCTCAATTCCCAGCACCCACATGGCAGCTAACAACTGTCCAGAATTCCAGTTCCAGGGGATCTGATGCCCTCTTCTGGCCTCAGGGCTTTGCGCAATATAGGTGCACTTACATGCATGTAGGTAAGATACTCATATATATAAAATACCTTTCTATTCACAATTTCATATATATGCACACATATATTGCACTTTGACCAGTCTCCCTATGATTCTCTCATCTCCCTTCCCTTTCTGGAGCCCTTTCTTCTTTCCAGTGAGTCTCCTTCCTACTTTTTTTTTTTTTTCTTCCTCTTAGCCTTCTGTGTTTAATTAAGGCCGCCTACATGAGTATGGCTGGGGGTTATTTACTTCAGCAAGAGAAATTTAGCAGTGGCTACATCACTGAAGAACAGGACTCTCCCACCTCAGCTAGCAACCCTTAGTTGCCTATAGCTCCTCATAAAGGGATGGCACCTTATGAACCTCTCTCCCATCCACAATGACTGCTGATGGGCCCAATCCTGTGTAGGTCTCATGCAGGTACCACTGCTACTGTGAGTTCACAGGTACAGCAGACACGCCATGTCCAGAAGACGGTGCTCCCCAGTCCTCCTCCTCATCTGCCAGCTCTTATACTCCTTCCAACTCCTTCTCCTCAGTGATGAATAGCTACATTCTCCTTTTGTAAAAAATATTTTATCTGTTATTTTTATGTGTATGTGTGTATTGCCTGCATGTAGGTAAGTGCACCTGTGTTGTGCAATGCCCACGGAGGACAGAAGAGGCTGTCAGATCCCCTGGAACTGGAGTTACGGACAGTTGTTAGCTGCCATGTGGGTTCTGGGATTCGAACCCGGGTCTTCTGCAAGAACAGCCAGTGTTCTTAACCTCTGAGCCATCTCTTCAGCCCCAATAGCTACATTCTCAAGAAAGCCAGAGGGGCTGGAGAGCTGACTCAGCAGTTAAGAGCACTGGCTGCTTTTGCAGAGGACCTGGGTTTGGTTTCCAGCATCCATGTGGCAGCCCAGAACCATCTGTAATTCCAGTTCCAGGGGTTACACGCCATGTCGTCTTCTGGCCTCTTCAGGCACTGGTGCACATGGTACACGTATTGCAGGCAGAACACTCATACGCATAAATAAAAATAAAGCCAGAGATCACTTACTGTTTTTACAAAAATCACTCTTTTTTGATAGGCTGATGGGAGTCCTGCTTCCACAAGCATCATATGGAGGGCTGTGGCACAGAACCATCCACTTTCCGGCATGCAGGAGTAGTGTTCAGTGAATTCCCAACCTGACCCTAAACACAGTACAATCATGAATGTGGTGTCTGACTACTTTGCATACAGCAGGTGCTCAAATGCTTGCTGAAAGACGGTTCTAATCAAGGATAATGATTAATGATAAACAGCTTTAGCTAGACACATTCAGAGATGTTCTAGAGCCATTGGCAGCAATCCAACCCAGAGGTGAGTGCTAGCTTGTGTGCAGACTGGGAAGCACGCCTGAGGAGGGAGCAAGGGAGAGTGGTCTCCAAATGGGTCTCACAGCTGGAAAACCAGGACAGCCCATGGAAGCTTTTATTTATCACGTTCCCCAAGAAGCCTGAGATAAATAAGGATTCACAAGCAAAAAAGAGATAAAAGACATGAGAAAGAGCTGCAGAGCTCTTCCCTGAAGTTCCTGTCACTGGACTTCTGGGCTGCACTTCATTTAGTCTGGATGATGGGTTAGTACCAAATAAAAAGGTCAGGCCTCCTCTTAAAGCCCAGCAAGGCCAACCCTCTCCAGCAACCCTGCCCAGAGGATGTGCACTCACCCTGGGGAACCATGCCATTCGGGGTTTTTTAATTCTAATTTTAGGCAGGGCAGTCACGCCTCCTTAGTGGGAGATCCCTTCTCTCCAGATCTGAAGGATGGCTCCAATTTTCACTTTTCAGGACAGTGAGCAAGAATTTGGTTTGGATTAGTATAAATCTCATTTTCTGCTCTTCCATAGCGATAACCTTTGTCTAATTCACTATAAGCCTGGCAAAAGCCATGTTGCAATTCCAGTTTTAAAAAAAGGGAAAACTGTACCCAAAGTATAAACTACTCACTCATTCATTCCTCAGTTTATTTGTTCATTTATTTTCATGAAATTATTTTTCAGCTCCTACCACATACCAGGCTCTGAGCCAAGCTGAGATTCAAGACTGAATAAGACACAGTCCCTGACTGACCCTTGAAGGGAGATCAGACAAGCCTTTACGTGTATCAGAGAGCTTCTTTGCAGCACATATTTTTGTGACCACAGCCCCCAGATTCCCAACACTAGTAGTGTAGTGACTGGGAAAGTGGACCCCTGCCCCCTGCCCCAGCACCTTCTGCTGTACCCCGCACAGGGCTGGGGAGAGACACAGCTCAAGAAAGACTGAACTTTAAACAGCACTGTAAATGCAGCCCCTGCCTGCCAGAGCCTTTTGACTGCTTCCTTTTGGCAGGCAGAGTTTAACATGAAGCAACAGCCCACTACCTAGTGACAGAAGAACATAATCTGAGGGTCGGTGACCTTTGTACTCATTTAAACAGCTCAACCTTTCTCATTCAGAGCAGTCACCCACCTTTACTCATGAAGGATCTGCTGCCACATTTGCATGCATAATGTGCAGAGAAGCCTTCTTCATAATGTTTACTTCTCTGTTTCTTCCAAATGAAATCAGTGAAGGGCAAATTTGATTTTCAAATCAGTTTTAAAACATCTGCCTTCTAAAAAAGCAAGAGTAGAGAGATAAGACTTTGAGATTACAGGCAGGGGCTAATTATTTTAACTGATACCACAGTGTCCAGGCTAAAAATATACATGCCAGGACGTTTTTTAATGCATACCCAACACCTACTGGGTGTTAATGTTTCATTAAGAAGCAGCATCCAGTCATGAAGGTGCACTTATGATTTCAGAAGGACAAGACAAACTCCCTGTTCCTTCTTTAAACCCAGGCTCTTCTGACCTTGTGCTTTGGCACTTACATCTGTTGTTCTAGACAATGCTCTCAATTACAGCCCTCATTTCCAGGAGGTGAGATGTTTAATGCAACTCAGTTTATTTTTTTCGTTCTGAGGCCCAGGCTTTGCTCTAGGGGTGGAGCTGTCACCTGCTGCTGCTTGGGCTCAGACGTACATTGGATGTTGATAACCTCAAGGGGCTAAGGAGGGCAGTCAGTGACAGAGGTTGGCTCTCCCTCACATGGAAGTGCTCAAAGCTCATAAATACACGTATGTGTAGCACACGTGCCTGTGGGTATCTCTATATCCACACAGCCACTGTATGACCCAGGGCTTTGGAGCCATGCATGCAACATTAAAAGGAACTCGGAGGTTAATCCATCTGGTCTTCTGCTTTATGTAACTATCACACATTTTTATTGAGAGCGTAACAAAATGCACTATTTTAATAACAACAGCCCTCAGGGCCTAGCATCAAGCCTTGTTTTAGGAATGGCATTTTACAGATGTGGAGACAGAGGCACAGACACAGCACAGGACTCGCCCTGGGACAGTTGTGGCAGAGCAATGGCTGGGAGCCGCCATCTCCCACTTTTCTTTTTTCTGATAGCAGCAAGTGTTCCAAGAGCACAGTCACCGAAACAGAGGCTAAGTTCAAAGTCTTTGTACACTGAACATGATGCTGACACTCTTAGTACTTCACACTGTGTACTGTTTTTGGAAAGTAGCCTGTTCAGCCCGTGAGCAGACTCCAAGCCCTCTCCTGTTAAGTATCTAATATATAGTAGATACACAGCAAACTCCATGACCACAGGGAGATTGCAGCTCTGGTCCTAAGGAAAGCCTGGACTTTATATTTTTGGTGTCACCAGGAACAGGCAGAAGCCAAGCCACAGCTCCCTCCATGGGCTCTTTAGTTTGGGGGCAGGTGGATTTCTGTCTCGCAGAGAATTGACCTCACAGCAGGTACTCTGTAAAAGTGCACTGAACGAACAGCTGGAGGCAGGCACTGCATTCTCCCTTGACAAAAGGGCGTCCTAAAAGAAAGTCAGCAGCCTGGAGGGTCAGAGTGAAGCTGAGTGCAAGTGTGGGCTAGCCACAACTGCAGCCCTAAGCTTTCAGTGGACCGATGCTCATCTTTGCAGCAAACAATCCCAGACCTAGTGTGCCCACATTTGGAAAAGGCCACAGGAGACATCAGACAAAGAGACAATGGTCACATAGGTACTTACAGGCCCTCAGGTCTCCCCTTTAGAGGCTCTCTCTGGAAGTCTGAAGAGGCATATACACACTCCAGAATGTTTTCAAATGAATAACAGCAAGCCCCAAGGGAAACCAATGCTACTGATACGTCCATAGATGTTTCTGGTGTGAGGATGGAAGAGCCCTGGCAGAGGCAGAAAGGACAGGCCTATCACTTGGGTAACCCTGCTGCACGTGACAGGACTTGGAGCCAGGAACCCAAGTTTGTGGCTCTGATTTCTCAAGAAGCCAGGACCCAGATGTTCTCATGTAGGAAAGAAGTGCCTCACTCAGGAAATAAGAAGCCACTCCTGTTGGGGGCAGTCCTCCTCAGCCCCCTCCTCAGTGGGAAGGAGACCAGGAGCTAGCAACACAGGCACAGAATCTAGGTCCTCTCTGGAAATACAATTCAGAGTTTTGCATAGTCCCCTCTTACATTCTTCTGCAGTGATAGAACAAACTTTATGACCAGGGCTGGAAAGATGGCTCCGTGGTTAAGAGCACTGACTGTTCTTGCAGAGAACCCGGGTTCGATTCTCAGCACCCACGTGGCAGCTATGAACCGTCCTTAACTCCAGTTCCAGGGGACTCCGAAGCCCTCTTCTGACCTCTGCAGCATTGCATGACATGGATACACTCACATACATGCAGGCAATACACTGTACACATAAAATAAAAACTAATAAAATATTTTTAAAAATTAAAAAAGAAACTGCCAGGCGTGGTGGCACACGCCTTTAATCCCAGCACTCAGGAGGCAGAGGCAGGAGGATCTCTGTGAGTTCAAGGCCAGCCTGGTCTATATAGTGAGTTCCAGGACAGCTGGGGCTACAGGGAGATCCCGTCTCAAAAAGACCAAAAAAACCCCAAAACAAACAAACAAACAAAAAAACCCCAAACACAAAACTGTATGACCTAGTTGCTCCTGAAGAATTCAGACTTGCCTGTGACACAGTTTTGATCAACTAGGAAAGCTATCTCCACACCTGAAATCCAAATACTCCACATTCTAACAGGCCACACATCACTGCTAACCTATGCTTTGGAGGAAAGACCTTTGTTTGCATTCCTCAGTTTGCAATCTCCTCATAAAATGCCTAAGTAAAAGGGTCTCAAGAACTGGGAGTCCTGGGGCTGGAGAGATGTTGGGTGGTTAAGAGCACTTGCTGCACAACCATGAGGTCTGAAGTGTAGATCCCAGCATCCAGAGCGAGCCAGGCATCTATAAATACCTATAACTCCAGCTGTAAGAGTTCGGATTTCCTCTTCTGGACTCCAAATGTGCAAGGGCATGCATTCCGACACACACACATGCACACCTACACACACACACACACACACACACACACACACACACACACGCGCACGCATATACATTCATACAGACAGATACAAACACACACAAATAAAATAAATCTTTTTTAAAAAGAACTTAAAATCCAAATGTTATTCAAATGATCTATGTAAACCCCTAGGATAATACATTGGTCTAGAAATCAAATCCCCAGGAAAAATAAGAAAATGTGTCTGGCCATTACACTTGGACTCTAGGGATTTGGGTAGCAAATGGGCTGTTCTACTAACATTTGATTAAAATCGTGCATCCACCTGGGTCAATGCATTTCCAGTGCAGCGTGGATTCTGCGATACATGCAGAAGAACAATTCCAATGGAAGAAATGGTGAGCGGAGGGAAGAAGCAACCCTGAAACCCGCAGCCACAAGATGCAGTGTCCAGATTCAGATCTGGGAAACAAAGGGCTTCAGTGGTGGATGTGCCCAGTAGATGACAAGCACGGTCCCCAAGCAGCCCTGCAAATGTTGGGCCAGAAGCCTGGTCTCCACAGAGCACACGTCCCACCTCACTGCTTGGCCGCCAAATGTTGGAAAGGTAAAACCTACTCGCTATTTTTAGTTCTAATGACTGGCTTTATAATCTGCTCACCTTTTTTGTGCTTTTTTCCCCTTTAATGGGTTAGTTTTTATTTTTATTTATTATTTTTAGTTAGCATACAGAATAATAGGCTTCACTGTGATGTTTTCATACATGTGGAGCTACAGTTTCCTCATATTCCCCTCTGCTCCTCTCCCTCGTGGTCCCCTTCTTGCTCTCATCTCCCTTCACTTTCACTCATCTATGTGTCTATGCATGCATGTTTAAATACAGATTCCGCATTTGAAGGAAATTAGAAATTTGTCTTCTCTACCCTTTCCCTCTTTTTTGGTCTTTTTGATACCTGGTCTCCCTGTAGCCCCAGCTGGCTTAAAACTTGCTATGTAGACCGAACTGGCCTCCATCTCCATCTCACAGAGATCCGCCTGCCTCCACCTCTGAGTGCTGGGA
Source organism: Nannospalax galili (assembly GCF_000622305.1). Lineage (NCBI taxonomy): Eukaryota > Metazoa > Chordata > Mammalia > Rodentia > Spalacidae > Nannospalax > Nannospalax galili. Next base: position 1,143,294 of record NW_008343842.1, on the reverse strand, counting down.
CTAACTGTGGACCATCACACCTGGCTCCCCACCCCCATACTTTTATTTATTAATTTTTTTTTTATTTTTATTTATTTTTTATTTTTATTTTTTATTATATTTTTTATATTTTATATTTTATTTTATTTTATTTATTTTGAGATAGGGTCCTTCTATGTAACCCTGGCTAGCCTGGAACTTGCTATGTAGACCAGACTGGCCTGTAGCTCACAGAGCTCACAGTTCAGATGACAGGCGTGCCGTCACACCCAGCCTCTGCCCCTCTCTTGCTGTCAGCTCCACTCTTCCCCACCTCTTTCAGCAGACGCTGGAAGCGAACACCCAACTCCAGGTTGTGTTTAGGTGGCACTGGAGAAGGGGCAGTGGACAGGAGACTCTGTGATGTAAAAGTTGTTTATCTTCTCTTTTCCTTGTAACTCCTCACAGAGCTCCACACAGAGAAACGATCAGTCTGTCGTTCTAATGAACAAATACAACCTTTCATGTCCCAAAGGCAAGATTACCTTTCACATGCTAGGTCAGCTCACAACCTATGCATCTTATCACCACTATCCACTGCTATCCTGGTTTTAGCAGGCCACAAGGGTAAGCACCAGACTTGAAGTCTTCAGGTAGGCCACTACCTTGGTGACAAACAGCAGTGCCCAGTGATCACAGATGTACCAGGCAGGGTATCCAATCATAAGATTCACAAGGCCCCTCTGACAGGACAAAATCAACACTTGCTGGTCTTGCTCAAGTCTAATAGGGTAGAAGCCACCAAGAGGCCTATAGAAGCAAATGCATGACTAGACGGTGTGAGCTCTACTCGGAAAGGGGAGACACGGAGGAGAAAGGAAGCTTAGATTACAGAAAAACATGCACTCTTACGGTACTTCGACCATCAAAGGAAAGCAAAAAGATGTGTTGACAGAGGTGAGGAAGGTTATGGTGTAAAGCTTTTGTCTATTTCTATTTTAGATGTAGTTTCGGGGGATTAAGAAACTCAAAAGTCAGTATGAGTACCCCATTCAATCTCCGGACTGCACGACTCTGCTGAGATGGGCACATGGCATGAAAGACTTCCTCTCTCAGGGAAGGGTACCGAGTCATCCAGAATGAGGCCCCTTTAGACTTAAGATATAATCTCTTAAAGGAAATTTAAAACAATAACTTAAGACTTGGCAGTTTTATCATCCAGACAATTGAGCTGGCTTCAAGATGCTAATCCCTTGAGGAAAAGCACAGCCAGGAGACAAGAGGAAACCAGTTCAGAATGCATACAGTCATTTGATTATATATGGTTACTTTAGAACCATTGTATTTGACTTTGTTCCAAGGTGAGAATAACCATTATATAGTTTGGAAAAATGTGGAAAACTAGCTTGTTAATCTATTTTGTGAGAAAAAAAAAAAGATGCCTCTGAAACTGTATTGTGCTGGTGAAAGAGGGAAACATACATATACTTTGGTGTTATTAAACAAAGTGTAAAGTGACTGTCTTATTTTATGCAGGATTACAGAGTTTATATAAAGTAAGAGTGCTCATTACAAATGGAATGGCATACTTCTCATCAGAGAGAGCAGCCAGAAAGTTGGACAGGAGCCTCCCCCTGGCTGAGCAATGACTTCCAATTTAAAATGCAATAGCAAGTCAAGTGGTAGAGTGCAGGCTACAGTCCTGTCATCTCTGGGAAGACAGAGTCCAAAGGCGTACTTGAACTCCTTCGATCAGCTTCAGGAGATGCAGGGATTTTTAGTTATCCACCAAGCAAGCCCACTTGTCAATGCAGCATGTGATTCCTGATTAAATATGCTGCTTTATCACTCCAGATTCATTCCAAGAAGATGTAGCCTATCTAAGCATGTCAGAATTCACCAATGGCCCTAATTGCACCTGGATCAAGGCTTCTCACTCTAAAAGTGCCCTGAGCCCACTGGGGTGGCTTAAGCAGTGAGCCCTCAGGGGAAGAGTGTGCCAGCACTGTGCCTGGTTAAATCAGTGGCTCAGAACATGCCTGTGAAGTTAGTAAATGGGTATCAGAATTTTAGCTAACCTGGGCCCATGCCTCACAGTCTAGGGTTCCTAGCTGGGAAGTGATTCAATATTAGTTCAATTATAATCTTAATTAAGGAAGTGACAAAAGAAGAAAACAGTGCCTGAAATTATCAGCTGTTCCATTCCCAAATGTGAAAGGCTTAGAAGACTGTGCCCTGTATTCCTTCTCATCTCCTCAGAAATTTATAGCTAATTAATATTAATGTTTGAATACCACATTACTGTGATACGAAGTTATAAATTTGAAAATCAGACTGGAAGTCCACAAACGAGTGTCTTTGTAGCTGTGGATGCTTTGTCTTACAAAAAACGTGATACCTCTTGACGTCTCTGAGGCTTCTCTGCTCACTGGGCAATACAACCATCTCTGCACCAGGTCTGGCCAGGCTGCCAGAGCACCTGCCAACCGGCAGAGGCCGCAGTAGAAGGGCTAATGGTGCTGGGAGGACACAAGTTCTGTTTGTTTAAATCCATGGCATCAGATTAGTAAAGGCTTGGCTCTTTATTTCAGTTTGGGGGGGGAAAAAAAAACAAAAACAAAACGAGTTCAGAAGATCGAGAAATGTGAAACAAATAAACCAACAGGCTTCCGAGAGCTTCTCTTTACTCTCCTAGAGGAAGGTTCCCATAGTCAAAGCTTCAGAAGTCAGACCTGCCAAACAGCACAGAGAACTTAGCTCCCTGGAGAATCAGGAGGAAAAGGAACCACACAGACACAGTACTCTGGCCTGGAGAAGCAGGGCCAGTGCTACTGCCTCCTTACTTGAGCCCTCCTCGCTTGAGCCCGTCCCTGCATTAGAAATTCACACCAAGCTCAGAGAACCTGAGATGGGTGAGCAACAGAATTAGCCTGCTTCTTAGGAATGGGCAAACCTCAGGTTCTCTAGGACAAATGTAATGTGCAATGCTGGCTGGAGGGAGAGGGGAGAATGAGACTGCCTTTCAGCAGGTCCACATCACTGGCTACAAACATTCTTTTACGCTGTTTATGCTATGTGGGCTCTGTACTGTTGTATAAATTTGGATAAAGAGGTGAGCAACAGAATTAGCCTGCTTCTTAGGAATGGGCAAACCTCAGGTTCTCTAGGACAAATGTAATGTGCAATGCTGGCTGGAGGGAGAGGGGAGAATGAGACTGCCTTTCAGCAGGTCCACATCACTGGCTACAAACATTCTTTTACGCTGTTTATGCTATGTGGGCTCTGTACTGTTGTATAAATTTGGATAAAGGGGGAAAAAAGTCTATGAAGAGAAACTACTCCCTCTCTCCCCAGCAGCTGGTAAATGTGTGCAATTCCAGATGATCACCACCCTGAAACTACACTTTAAAACTTTGTAAGAAATGTTTATTACTGATACTCAGTGCATAATTTACAGCACCACGCTGAAATTCACTTATATTCTATTTCAAGGAATCATGAAAAGAAAATATCAACTGTGGGGGAAATATGCTTTATGGGTCGTGGCTTACAACAGAGGGAAAAACACACAAGCAAGTCCCTCTTGGTGGAAGGAAACAGTCTAATAAATGGCCTAATGAACAGTGTAATGATTTTTTAAAGTAGGTAATAGGAAGGAAAAGGTAGAAAAACAGAGGATAATATGCTGTTCAGCCTGGATAATGAACCCCTGGATGATCTAGATTTGACCACTAGTGTAGGGGCTGTATTTCTAAAAACTAATTTTCAAAGTATGAATTATAATACAGCTAATAGGCTGCACAAATTAATATTCTGTAGAAGAAGCAATTGTGATTTCAGGGTAGGAAATCATACCCACACAGGTGGGTTTCTTTGTAATCTATTACCTTTGTCACAACTCTGGAATGTAAGTCTATTTGTGACTCACACTGCTATGTGATTTTAAAATCTGAAGTTCAGAGGTCCTTTGCCTGAGAAATCACTAGTTTCCCCAGTTGTGATGTGGATTAAGGGCAGGTGGCCAGGCTCAAAATGCATCTTTCTAGAAACATCCCTAACTCCTTGCTGTACTCTGATCATGTCTCTATTCTCACAGCATTAATGCTGTATCTTTTAAAAACCATGGTGCTGTAGGCTATGCAAGCTTCTGGGCAAAGGACTTAGAATAACAGGAGATCCAGGTTCTGATCTGTACCCTGCCATTAGACATGAACTTGGGAAAGCACTGTGCCCCTCTATCTCAACTTCTCATCTGCAAAGTAGATGCTTCGGTTATTAAAAGAGTTTATGATTCAAGCAGCTTGTTTTATTTTATATGGGGAGGGAGAGGGAGGAGAATGTTCCTGTCTCTTCAGGATTTTCCCTTATATTGGAACATGAGCCTCTTTGGACAGGGATTACTCAACAAACACGAGTGGGCTGGGCTGTGCATCTCATTACAGAACAACAGAGGCTTCTGTGGGACAAGCTGGCCCTGTACGTCAAGGGGATGTATCTACAGATGAAAAATGGCTGGAATTTAAAAAAATAACTTCTCAGCCCACTACTACCTTACTTCCTCCGTTCTGTGAAACAGATCCAAGAATATATGAAATTATTATCAAATTATATGAAAACAATAACAGAGAGGAAGATCAGGAAGAACTCACAGAGCACATGGTTGGGTCTTAAAAGAAACACTGGGTAGGTAGACACTTGAAGATTAGCTGGAGGAAATAAGGACAATTAACTGAGCTAAAGAAGGGATCCAATAACGCTTCAACTAAAAGGAAAGTAGGAGTACATGTAAGGAGAGCAGTAAAGCAACAGGGCTTAGAGAGTTTGGTTAGATTCAGAGCGACACAGAAATCACACACCTCAAGTCTAGCCATGTGATTGAACAGGGAACACTTGAAAACACAAGGAAAGCGGTGTGGAGACAGAAGCTCTGTGGTTTGGGACTCTCCTCGGGAGATGGCTGAAGCTGCTCTACAGAGGACAAAGGAACCAGCTGCAAAGCGCAAGTGCTGTGGTCTCTACAACAGCCAGAATCACAAACAGGACAGAGGGAACCCACCAGAGCCCAAATCAGACACTAGGAAAAAGGCCTGGGGTAGGGCGGAGGCCATGGAAACAGGAACTAAGGAAAAAGGGTGTCAGAGGAGATGACAACCTAAGTAGCTGTGGAAATCAAAGAAGGGAACCAAGTAAGAGATGCCCAGGAGAAAGGGGCGCCACTAACACGGGGGTTGGGGGCAACAGTGGGGGGGGGCTGCTGGGTAGGGCAAGACAAAGTTGGAGACAAGCTGAATTTGTGAGGTCTTTACGAAGGGCCAGTGGACAATGAGAGGAAGAGGGAGCTGAAGCCAGGAGAGCACGGCAGTGAAGGAAGTACTCTTCTCAGCCATAGAAGGTGACTCTATATTCCTGAACCCCTGCAGCCACAGGGAAAAGCATGAGTCTCGGGCACACTGGGGCAGGCTGACCAGCATCAATCAAAGCACGAAGACTATAGATGATCTTACTGGGACTTAGAGACTGGCTGATGATGTCTAGGTATAGTCTGGTAAACTGAGGCAGATCACTCTAAAAGATATGCTGTCCTTCCTATGCCTTTGCTCACGGCCAACACATGGGCTCTCCTTCCCTGCTTCACAGATGCCATCCTGACCACGAGGTTCTAGAATGTGCATCTGAGCCAACTGCTACTGTGGTACCCAGGGCTCCATTTTCTCTTGGGTCGAGGGTCAGGTCTCGTGCTGTAGCACTTTACTGGCAGGGTCTACCTCAGACAGCCAAGACTAGGTCAGATGAGCAGGGCTGATGGAGCACTCACAACCAGGCCTGGGACAGGACACTATCTAAGCTAGGACAGGTGGTTGAGCTCCAGGAGTCTAGAGCCAAAGTCCACTCTGGTGATCATACTCTCCCTGCAGGGAGAGGTACATGGGTACCTTAGTGAGTGGTTTTGAGTCCTTCTCTAGAGTTCAATTCAGTGGTTTTTTTTTGTTTGTTTGTTTTTTGTCTTTTTTGAGACAGGGTCTCCCTGTAGCCCCAGCTGGCCTGGAACTTACTATGTAGACCAGGCTGGCCTTGAACTCACAGACATCCACCTTTGCCTTCTAAGTGCTGGGATTAAAGGTGTGTGCCACCATGCCCAGCCAAGTGTTTTTTTTTTTTTTAACCTACTATTCTAAAAATTCAGAGAAGCCATTGAAACCTATTAACCTGATGTTAAATCAAATGCATTTGTGAGGTAAAGGAGGAAGAGCCTGCAAAGTTCTAAAAGCACTTGGTTTCCATGAAGAGAAACTTTCCTGAGAGCAGCTAGAAATGAAGGTAATGGACTTCCTGCCAATAACCAACTTCAACTTCAAGTGATAAACTGTGACTGGTGATCCAAGTCATTCACTGAGGGACACGAATAGATGGATGTGGAGAGCAGAGGGGACTGAATGATGGAAGGAAAGTCTGGGGAATAAGGCTGTTGGACAATCAAGACTGGCACGGATTAATAGAGCGAAGCTGGGAAGACACACCAGCCTCTAAGATGGCACGATCAGCCCACTCTCATCCTCTCCCACAAGCTCCTCTCGCACCATGTGTCAGTGCCTGATCTGGGATGCATGGACCTTCTGATGGAGCTCTGACACAGCAACAGCTATAGAGTGCCCAGACAGTAACCAAATAAAACCAATGTGTATGCACAATCAGAGACAGTGCTGGTACCTACACAACTGTCTTGGAGCTTGTCTAGTGGAGAATAACAGAATACAACTTCCACGCAAAGGAATGGTCACTGACACCTGCAGTGTGGGCTGTGAAGGAAAGCCACTCAGGTCTATGAGAACAGTTATCAGTCATCTGATGGTAATGAGCCAGACTTTCCTGAGATGGGAGGCCCTTGATGGATAGAGGATGAACTAGACAAGGTGTGGGATGTAGTCTCCAGACTGGGCCACCACGGCAAGTAAAAGGGGTTGGTGTTAGGACAGAGCATGGTGCGTGATAGGAAAGGAAAGGAACGAGAGAGATGGGAACCAAGAGAGTAGGAAGTGAGGTGGGTGATGCTGGAGAAGCAGGAGGGACCAGCTGGTACAGGGCATCCCAGCTGTGTAAAGAAGTCCAGTCTTGATTTGCAGAGCATAGAGTCCTAAGCAGGGAAGAGCTGTGCTTGAGTTGTCTGCTTGAGTAAATGAAGTCAAGTTGGGGAGCATGCAGAGAAAAGGTGGGAAGACCAGTTAATTGACTGGAGAAATGATGGCAGTTGGACCAGTGTGACCTTGACTTATTTTTGTCATTTGGATGGTAATATTAATAGGCAAGTTATTTCCATAATAAAAGAAGACACTCTCTGATCATATGTGTGCTGATCATCTTTCTGATCATTTTAAGTGTGCTCACACAACTTACTGAGAAAGTTTTATTGAGGTATGCTTCATTTTTTTTTTATAACTGGCATGGAAAAAAATATTATCCTCAGAGAATAGTGTAGCTCCTGGGTTAAGTATGAAGAGGGAATGAGAGCTGCAACCTGAGAGAACATCTCCTTCCTGCTCCTTCTGGTCAGACATTCTGGGTAGGGAGGAGCCTTCCCCACCACACACAGGATCTGCAGATAGTTCAATGTTAGAACTCAGGCAGTTCACATCCTCAGTTCCCAAATCGTTCCCATCCATGTCCCATTGGTATGGGTAAATTTTTATTAAATTTAACTGAATTTTTGTGCATTTCATGTAATACCCCTGATCATATTTACACCCCTTCTGTTATCTGCACCCCCCCACATATACCTCCACCAGATTTCATGCATTGTGTCATATATATTAAGGCCTTTTGTGTCTTACGTTTGTGTCTCCAAATGTCCCTCCGTGTGAGTCCATCCACCGAAGCCTGGTCAACCTAGCATTTCCTTAAAGAAAACCAACTCTCCCTCACCCAGCAGTGATCAATTGCCAATAGCTCTTCAACTAAGGTTTGGGCTTCTTACCCATCTCTCCAGTTCTATGCTGAGTTTTTGTCTGGTTTGACACTTCTGTTAGCTCATATGAGCAAGTTCCCATCTACCACCTAGGAAACTGTTTCCTTGGGGTCATGCACCACCCCTGGCTCTTACAATCATTCTGCCCACCTCTTCTGCAATGGTCTCTGAGCCCTGGGTGAATGAGGTTTAATACAGGAGTCCTATCCAGGGCCACACATTCTTCAGTCTCTTGTTCTCTACATTTTAGCAAGTTGTGGCCTTCTGTGTTAAATACCATCTGTTGCATGCGGAAGCTTTGCTGGTGAGAGTTGAAAGATGCTGTAGTATTCTCTCTGCCCCCATTCTGCTTCCTGAACCTTAGGTGTAGAGCTTGCATTGTAGCTGAGTCACTTAGGAGTGGGCATCTCACAGACACTTATTCTCTGCATTGACCATTGTGAAACTTTGTAATAGTCTCAAACTGTTGCAAAAAGAAGCTTCTTTGATGAGTGCCAGAGGCATACTTCTAAGAATTTGGAGCTAAGATCCACAAGTAAGGGAGAACATACATGGCTTGTTTTTCTACTTAGTGTAACAGTTTCTAGTTCCACCTATTTAACTGAAAATTTCATGATTTCGTTTTTCTTTATCTCCGAGTAGAAGTCCATTGTGTAAACGTATCACATTTTCATTATCCATTCATCAGTTGAGGTTGTTTCCATCTCTTAGCTCTTGTGAAAAGAGCAGCAGCAAACACAGTTGCATAAGCATCTCTGCAATGGGATGAGTCCTTTGGGAATATGCCAAGGAGTGGTGTGACCAGATCATAGGGTAGATTTACTTACAGTTTTTAAGAGTCCTCCACAGTGGTTGTACCAGTTTGCAATCCCACCAGCAGTGGATGAAGGTTCCTCTTTCCCACATCCTCATCAGCATTTGGTTTCATTTGTTCTCTGGATCTTAATCACTCTGATTGGGGAAGATGAAACCTTAAAGTAGCTTTGATTTGCATTTCCCTAATTACTAGGGATGTTGAACACTTTTTAAGGTGTTTCTTAGCCATTTTAATTTCTTCTTTTGAGAGCTCTCTGTTCAGATCCATAACCCATCTTTAAATTGGGTCATTTATTCTGTTGATTCTTTGTTTTTTGAGTTCTTTGTACATTCTGGATATTAATCCTCTGTCAGATGCTGTGATGGTTTGAATGAGCATGCCCCCCATAGGCTTCAAGTATTTGGACATTTTGTCCCCAGTTGATGGTGCTGTTTTGGGAGGTCTTAGAAGGTGTGGCTATCCTGGAGGAAGCACGTCACTAGGGGTGGGCTTAGAGAGTTCTTAAGCCTTGCTGGATCTCAAATCTTTCTCTGCTTCCTGTGCCTGCTTGAAGATGTGAGCCTCTGCTTTCTGCTCTTGCCCCATTACCTCCTGCTCCCGCACCTTTCCACCATGACAAACTCTAATCCCTCTGAAACCCTAAGATCAAATAAGCTTTTCCTTTTATAAGTTGCCTTGGTCACAGTGTTTTATCACAGCAACAGAAAAGTAACTAATATAGCTGTGCAGCTGGTGAAGATTTTCTCCTACTCTGTGGACTTCCTCTTCACTCGATTAATGACGTCCCACTTGACAATTGTTGACCTGAGCAGCTGACGTCCAATTTAGAAAGTCCTTTCCTGCATCTATATTTTGTATGGTACTGCCTAGGTTTCCTTCTAGCAGTTTCAGGTTTCACACTGAAGCCACTGAAAGGACTGACTTTTGTGCAGGGTGATAGATAAGGGTCTAATTCCATTCTTTTATATGTGGAGCTCCAGTTTTCCCAGCACCATTGGTTGAAGATGCTCTTTCCTCCTGTATGTGTTCTTGGTACCTTTGTCGAATATCAGCTGGCTCAACTTCGATGCACTCATGTTCGGGTCTTCTATTTTCTACCACTTTCGACATGTCTGTTTTTGTGCCAATACCACATTGTTTTTAAGACTACAGCTCTGTAATATAGTTTGAGATTTGGTGTGGTCACCTCTCTAGCATTGCTCTTTGCACTCAGGATTGCTTTGGCTATCTGGGATCTTTAGTGATTCCACATAAATCTTACGATTTTTTTTCTATTTCTGTAAAGAATGTCATGAGGATTTTGATCGGGATTGTACTGAATCTATAAGTTGCTCTTGGCAAGATGGTTATTTTTACAATATTAACTCTTCCAATCCATGAGCATGGGAGGTCCCTCCGTCTCCTTGTGTCTTCCTCAATCTCTTTCTTCAAAGGTTTAAAATTTTCATCACAGAGGTCTTTACTTTCTTTGGTTAGATTTAGTAGTCCTCGATATATTTTTTTGAGGCTATTGTGAATGGGAGTGTCTCTATGAACTCTTTCTCTGATTGCTTGGTTTTTAAAAAATATTTTATTATTTTTATTTTATGTGTATGAGTGTATTGCCTTCATGTATGTGAGTGCACCCATGTCGTGCAATGCCGCGGAGGTCAGAAGAGGGCTTCGGATTCCCCTGGAACTGGAGTTAAGGACGGTTTGTAGCTGCCATGTGGGTGCTGGGAATCGAACCCGGGTTCTCTGTAAGAGCAGTCAGTGCCATTAACTGCTGAGCCATCTCTCCAGCCCTGCTTTTTTTTTTTTATTAAAAAATGTCTTATTGTTTTTTATATGTATGAGTGTACTGCATGCATGTAAGTGTACCCGGGTATGTAGTACCCACGGAGGACAGAAGAGAATGTTGGATCTCCTGGAACTGGAGTTATGAAAGATTGTTAGCCACCATGTGAGAGCTGGGAACCAAACCCAGGTCCTCTGAAAGAGCAGACAGTGCTCTTAACCACTGAGCCATCTCTTCAGCTCTATGCTTGTTATTGGTATACAGAAAGGCTACTGATTTTTGTAAACTGATTTTGTATCTTGCCACTTTGCTGAAAGTGTTGATCATTTCTAGATGAGTTATACTTTTTTTTTTGAGACAGGGTCCCCTGTAACCCCAGCTGGCCTGGAACTCACTATGTAGACCAGGATGGTCTTGAACTCATAATAGAGATTTGCCTGCTTCTGCCTCCCAAGTGCTGGGATTAAAGGTGTGCACCACCACACCCTTCATTTCTTTTCTTCCTGTAACCTCTTGAGTATGGTTGTTTCTTTCTTCAGTCCTTTGTATTGCTTTGAGTATCTCTGTAGAACTGGTACAAGAATTCTTTCAGCCTATAGGTATCATGGAAGATCTTTCTTTCCCCTTTTACTATGATAGTTTTGTTGGGTAAAGTATTCTGGGTTGGCATCTATGACCATTTAGAACTTGGAATACTTTGCTCCAGGCTCTTCTGGCTTTTATAGTTTGCATTGAAAAGTCAGTGGCAATTCTGATGGGTTTTCCTTCAGGTGTAACTTGTTTTTCTCTCACGGTTTTGAGTGCCCTCTCTGTGTTCTGTATGTTTAGTGCTTTTACTGTGACGCACAGAGGGAAGTTTCCATTATGGTCCTGTCTATTGGTGTTCTGGTGTACCTGTAGGTTTGTCTGTTCTTAATTTAGGGAAGTTTTTTCCTATAATCCAGTTGAAGTTCTGGTCAATGCCATTGATTCTTCTTCCTCTATGCTTATGATGTGTATATTTGGTCTTTTCACAGTGTCCCACGTTTTTAACATGTTTTGAACATTTTTTGCTTAAGTGGTCCAATTCTTCAACTCTGTCATCCAGTTTTGATACTCTGTTTTCTATTTCATTTATTCTGCATGTGAGGCTTTTTCCTGTCATTTCAATTTGGCTTATTGAGTTTTTCAGTTCCATGTTCATTTCGGCTTAAGTTTTCTTCATTATTTCTACCTCTTTCATGAATTCACTTTTCAAGTCCTGAATTGTCTTAGTCATTTCATTCAGCCGCATATCTGTATTTTCTTGAGTGTCAGTCAAGAGTTTATTCCCATTCTCTTTGAGTTCTTTGAGTTGTTTGTGTGCTTTTTAAAGTCTTGAATCCTTTGATCATGTTTATGACTGTTCTTTTAAATTCTGCCTCCTGGGGCTCCTTTGGGCCCTTCTCGTTGTAGTACGTTTCTGTAGGACTGGTAGGTTTTTGTGGGAATATATCTTATATCTTGGTTTTTCATATTGTTTTTTGCCTTTTGGCCTGGGTATATGGATTTCTTTCACTGGTTGTGTGTCTGATATGAAATTCTAGTTTGCCTTTGTTTAGCTGAAGTTTGGTTCTCTTTATACTGTTGACGTAACTTGGTTGCCTTTTGATTGGGTCTGAGCTTCAGGTTCTCAGTTTTTGATTTTTTTTTTTTATTGGCGGGACAGGGTGGTTCCAGGCTGGCTAGTCAAGAGTTCTCCAGCAGGGTAAACAGGCCTAAGCCCAATTCTAGACTATGGGGATTCAGTGGCAAAGTTCTGGCAAGCTAGTCTGTAGCTCTCAGGTGGGAGGGGCAGGAGGAGCAGGAAGGCACCTAGGCCCAAGGTGGGGTGGATCTAACTAGCTAAGCAGAGTAGATGTGAGTCCCAGAACATTGAGAATGGAGCTGGTCCTAGAGCAGGGGTACCAGTGGGTGGGATCTGACTTATCAGGCTTGTCCAGAGGTTTTAGACAGGATGAAATCAAAGGGGCCTAAGCCCAAGGTGTGGATGGGAACAGTGTGGGGATGGTCTAACTAGCTAAGAAGAGTAGATGTGAGCCCTGGAACAGCAAGAATGGTATGAATAAATTTTTATATAAAAACTTTGGGGCCAGAAAGATGGCTCAGCAGTAAAGAGCATTGGTTGCTCTCATAGAGGACCTGGGTTTGATTCTTCTCACCCACATGGCAGATAACTTCTGTAACTCCAGTTCCACAGGCATTGCCCAACATTGGTGCACCTATATAATGCAGGTGGTACACTCATACACATAAATAAATTTTAAAAATTAAAAAAAATTTAAGTAACACAAAAGATAAGTCTCCTGTAAAGGTGCCTGTTTCCATCTCTAAAAGATTCATCTTTTCAAGGTTCTTCATAGCACACAAACAGCAGTGTGATTCATAGGTGTCTCTGAGTGTGATCTAACACAAAGATACCCTCCACAAGGCAAGCTCTGATACACAAACTGGACATGTTTGGGTTTTATTTGAACTCTACTTTTTTTTTTTTTCCTATTCCTTTTATAGGGACATGTTTCTTTATTGTTCAAGTTCTAGAAGTCCTGACAAAATTCACTTTGAGTCTGCCCTTTAAAAAGCGTGGGAAGAACATGACTGGCTTTTCCACTACTGTCAAATGCTGTGGAAAAACGGAATCAAGTATGAAGAGAGAAAAACCAAATCTCCATCGAGCTATTTAAAAGTGACAATTATACAAGCAGCACCCGTTAATTGGCTCACACTTCTAGGGGAAACAAGTAACCAGACTCCTCCAGCCCTGCAGGACTGAGAAAAGGGCGAGCTCAGCCTGCCGGCCTTCACAGCAGAGCTCACCAGAAGCTGGAGCTTCAGGGCAGGGCCTACGTGCCATCAAGAGCTTCAGTCTTCCCTGGAAACCGACCCCTGACACTGACTGAGAACGTCTCACAGGATGGCAATGGTGAAGTGTTTGCCTCTTTAAGGCCTACTTGCCTTTTGACATGTTAGTGACACCATGCCTTTACATACAACTCCAAATCACATGGCTAGCCCTGACCCTGGAACCAACCCAAAGCTTTCGTTTTGTTGAGAGTTTAGCTAAGAAACAAACAGGAAAAAATGCTTTCTAAACTTTGCCAATAACAGCAGAAAAGATGATGCAGAAAACCTCCAGCAAAGTAAAGTGCCTAGGTCTAAATGTGGTGCTTTTCAATCTTGCAACATTTTGAAAGAGGTTATGAGACTGTAATCCTCCATCTTTAATTGGTCCTGTTGTCCTCGGCCAGGGATGCAAGGAGAAGAAACACAATTCCTCTACCTAAGATTCCCAGTGAACAAGCACCAGCTATAGGCCTGTACAGGCCCCAGGATAGACATGTCCTTCCTAAGGTGTGAGTGTCTGAACACGCAATGCAGGAAGGGATACAGAGCTTCTCGGATGTGGATGTCATCATGTGAGGAGCAGGCAGCAGACCAGTGGAGCCCACGCAAGTCTTCCCAAGACAGACTGTGAGGTGCGTGCTAGGGAAATCATGGAGAAGGTCCTAGGGTCAAGATGCTATAGAAACTGCGTGGGCTAGAGCAGACCTGGCTCAGTTGGGGGAAGCCAAAGGCAACAGCTTCTGGAGGGGACCGGCTGAAGGGCCCTCCAGGAGGACGGAGAAGAAGGTGCTGCTCAAGGGTCCTTTGAAGGATAGTGAACTCAGCTTGAGGTGAGTGGCATCAAGATCCCAAAGAACTGCTGGGACAGAGCTCCATAAGGCACTTCCTTAATGTTTCTTAATGTCCTTGATTTACTGCGGACAGTGAATAAGCAGGCAAACACAGACAAGGACACTGTTACAAAATGTTCATGGCTATAACAAGAAAAAACTTTTTTTCTCAAATATAGTGTTTTTTTGCTTTTAAGATTTTCAAAGAACTACATGTAATTTAGTCAAATATGTAGAAAATTAGAAAATAATTTCCAAAACCAACTACACAAAGGCAATCATTACCAACATGTTTTCTCTTGGTTTTCTCCTATCATCTCCTCCTACTTTGGATAATATTTTATAATTCTGTACTCTGCTTTTAAAATCCTCATTATATAAGTGTTTTGTGAAACTATTAAAAACTCTGCAACATCATTTTTAATGAAAATGGAGGAAAATAAAGGGAATCTGGTTGGCAAATCTGGTAGACAGAGACCCCGTGAAGAAACCGAGAGCTGAAAGCTAGAAAGACTAGACTAGGAGTTCCAGATTACAACCAGAGAATGCCCAAGTGGAAAAGCACATTTTCATTACCACCAGTTCTTCATATCCAATCATTTCCATTTGCCAAAATGCTTGCCAAGGGCACAGCCTGGGAGAAACCATGGCTGAGGTCACTAGCACCTTGGCAGATGAAGAAATGGTTAAAAGCCTGTGAGGAATGGACTCTGGTAAGAAGCAAGACAGCTGTATGACTCAGCAGGGCACAGTTAGGCAGGGAGAAGGAAAGGTGATCCGGTCACTGCCACCAAGCCTGAGGACCTGAGTCTGATCAGGGGGCCCATGGTAGGGAAGATCCTGTTAGTGGGTCCTCTGACCTCCACACAAGGCATGGCATATGCAAGCCCACACACAAACACAAATGATAAATAAGTAAAATGTACTAAAAATAAAAAAACCCAAAACACCAATAAAGAGAACACATTCATGAAGGTGGTACAGACTGGAAGAGAAGACACTCAAAGGAGAATCAATCCAAAGCAGGGTTTTCATCAGCAACATGAGATGCTCAATGTAAATAAGCCCAAGGTTCTAAAGGGCTGAATTTTACACACAAGTGAAAGTTCTGGAGGAGCTCGATTCCATATGAAACTATGACTCAGACATGTACAAATTGGTATAATTTGCTTTTACATAACTTTTCTGGAAAAAAAAATCTAGAGATTTACTCTGTATAATGGCTATCAATGATCCTAACAAAATGCTCAGACCCAGAAGATCAAACAAGCTCTACCAGGCTCCAGAGTCACCTCGGAGGGAGAACAGGGATCCTAGCCAGTCACCAGGGAAGCATCAGACATTTCTTCTTTAGTAATTTACACAACTGTGTGGACTGCAGGTGACACTCAGGTGACTGACTCAGCAATGGGCAGGTGTGGACCTGGGGTAAGCCTCGCACTCCAAATACAAATCAACTTTCCTTGCACCAGCCCCACAAGCACAGCTCTCAGAATCACAGGGCATGCCTGTTTACAAAAGTCATGGTACTCAGGGAGCCCAAGTTATAGCTTCAACCACACACCTATGGTTTCCCAAGCCAGATGTGATTTATGGGCCAGAGATTATTCTTATGATAAGCAATGCTGCTTAATAGAATAGCTAATATTTTACTTCTATGGGGTTTTGGGGAGAGGGGATCAAGAAGAGGAAGTGTCTCCAAGGTCAGTCTCTCATGAAGAAAGATTTTGTCACCCCTCTATCATAGTCTACAAAAAAGAAAATGTAAAAACTGCCAAACTAGATAGGAAAAAGAAGTTTTAGATCATAGGCACAGAGTGAGTGCAGGCAGCAATCTGCTGGGAATCAGCCAATGAACAGGCAGCATGCTTCAAAAGCTTCTCTAATGGGAAATGAAGCAATTAGGAGCCTCCAGCAACAAGAAGCTGGCTGGTAGGCCACTGCTTAACAGTGGAAGAGCCTGAGCACTCGTAGAAGCCTCTGAACATGGCACAGCGTTCCCAGAAGGGCATCTGCTTAGAGGCATGGGGTATTGTTTGCCGCACTGCAGGCCAAGCCAATTACTAGATATTTTGTGGACACTGTTTATGTAATCAGAACATCACAATGACTTTCCTTTTCAGGATCATTTTTATGGTTAACACACAGAAGATTTATAGCAAAAATACTATCACAAAGCTTTACATGTTAATGCTAATGCCAATGCTAATGCTAATGTGGTCAGGCAGCTGGCAGAAGATGGGAAGAAGCAGAATGGGGAAGCTAGAGGGAGACTAGGGGCACCAATACTTCATCAGCATGTTGGCCGTGAAGAGACTCTATACCTAATCAATGGATAAGAAAGTGGAGGTCGCTCCATTTGCAAGATAAATCATAGAGGAACTGAAAAGAAAACACGACCCCAAAAAATAAGCTGTGAAGTGGGTGAAATTTCTCACTTTTTTTAGACAGAGGTGTTAGTAGAGCTGGTAAATAATAGAGGAATAAAATGCTATTGATAGCACAGAAGTCAACAAACAAAACTCTACAAGCTAGTCAAAGGAGTTACCTCTGAGGAGTGGACAGAGGTGGGACATTCTACTTTATACTATTTCCCTCTGTGTTGCTTAATGTGCATGTGTATGTTTACATTAATAACTTAAAAGGCAATGCTAATGTAGATAGGGTTCAACACTGATAGAAAATAAGGTCTGAAGGTACAGGATACAAGATTAGATTATGTGATGAACCAGAGGTACAACATAGTTAAAAAAATGTCATAACCAATTGAAGGTTATGATTTCACATTTATAGGTGTAACCTGAATTTAAGCTACATCCCTTAGAGGAGAGGAGAACCCTTTACCGCGAGAAGAATGCAAGCGATGCTCCAAGTGTGGCGGAAAGAACTGAGGAGTGCTGGAAAGGAAGCCCAGCTGCAGGACTGAGGCTATGGAGACCTGGGGCTGCTCAGCCCTGGGAGGTTTCAAGGACAGCAGGCCTCGGTGCTCTGACTTCCTGACAAAGTGGATCTACATGAGACAGAGCTATGATCATCAAGATTCCATAGAACTTCACTTAAAACATAACCCCAACAAGAATAAACTGCAATTCTAGAACCTCTGCTCTGAGTGTATTAGCTAAGAAGGCAGCTATCATTTGGAATCTTTACTTCTTAAGGATTAAACTAAAGGTGGGAGGTAGCTTAAATTCAGGTTACACCTATAAATGTGAAATCATAACCTTCAGTTGGTTCTTACAGGATTAATAGGCACATGTCTTGTTTTACTACTCTTGTTCTAATGTGCTGCCCATTTGTTCCTTAGTATGTAAAACACCACTGGAGAACCCAAGTGCTACAATCAAAGTTGAAACCTTGTAAATTATTTAAGTCCATCAATTAACAGAAACCAACCAACTAGATGTTGATGACCATGCAAAGTGACCAAGGATCTGATGCATGGGGCATTTATCAATTATGAAAACCCCACTGAATCCAATATACATCAGGACAGGCACCTGGTTAATAGTGAACATGTTCTGATTGAAGACATGCCCTATATAGCTCTTTGGTTGGAGGCACTTAGAGAAATGTACCAGCTGACAGAGGAGATGGGTGAGAATGTCAGAGATGGCCAGTTGAGAGGTAGCAGTCTGATCTGCTCAACAGCTGACTCTGTAGAGATGAATGGGGGTGGCTACCGGGGCTCACAGGCATGCCATTGCCCGCAAAGGGTTCCAGATGCTTAGGAACGAGTTAACGCATTTGCTCCCCATTTCTCCATTCGGGTGGTCTGTGTCCTTCACTAATACTTTGGGTGGTGTGCTATGCTGGGAAGAGCACTGGGTTTAAATCTGAGTTCTGCTCCTTTGGAAAGATGCTTGCTCTCTCCAAACTTCATTTTCCTTTTTATAAAATGAGGATAATGTCCCAACAAAGCACTTTGCATTCAGACATTAGGAGATAAAATACATGAGAATGCTGGAATATTAGCTAGGAACAGTGTTTTCCTGTGCTTTAACCAAGGTGCTCATAAGATGTACACTTCCCTGGGAAGTGGCTGTCTAGGCAGAAGCTACCCTGTTTCCCAACGACACTGGTGTGGCCAGGCTACTCTGGTCCCCAATGGTACAAGTGGAAGAACTGTACTACAGGTAGCCAGGGCCTCTCAGAACCAGCTATACCTTCACTCTCTGCTTCCCTGACCTGCCATAATGATGATCACATAGGAAGAAGCAGTATGGGTTCCTCATTCACCTGTGTAGAGGAGTCACTTGATAACCAGGAATACCCACATGGACTGTCTATCACAGACATACACTGCTGTATGTAGCCACTTAAGCACCGAAGCTTATCTGTTACAGCACCCACAAAACGCTCTATGTGGTAATTACCTAAGAGTAGTGCTGATGGTTGTTGAACACTGAGCCAAACAAGCTATTGTTAATGCTATTAAGAAATCATGACCTGTAGCATCTAGGATACTAGAAATGGACCAGTGGTGGGGAGGGGAAGAAGGGGGTTAAGGGAAGTAGATAGCAGAACACAGGTGCTATGAAGAGGACAGGGAATAATGAGGATGGGAGTCTAGGGATGGGGGTGGGAGGGATAAGTAACACTAAGGATGCTTAAAAAAGCCATAAAGAAGCCTACTACTTTATAATCCCTAAATGTGTATGCGTGTATGCATGTACCTACACACACATGTTCATAGGAGAGTCTAACAGTAGTTACTCTAACAGATTATGCTCCTCTGAGAAGTTATAGATTGCTAAATAAAAAGCCCAGTGCCAGGGAAGGGATGCTTCCCTTGAGTTGCTGGTCAGGAGTGTACTGGAGACCCCCCACCCCCACCGCAAACAACACAGGCTATTACCACAGTTCTTGGTTGCCCACCAGAACTTAGTAATAAGGAAGAAAAAAGTAATGCCAGGCAGTGAAGGGTTAGGGAGGTCGATGAGAGTACGGCATAAGGAAAGCATCAGTCATTTTTCAAAGTGTGAGTCAAGTTCAGTTCACAAGAAAAAGCTTGCTTGGTCATATCAAGTAAACTCGTAAATGCTTACTAGTCAAAACTGAAGTAAAGGATCATGGGAATAAGTTCCAACCACCAGAGAAGATGTGATCTGTGCTGCACAAATCCTCTCAGGAGTCTCTGAGCCATCAGAGGCTGCTCTTGTGGTGAGAGGATGCCACTTACTTGCAGGAGACTTTCGTTCTGTCAGCCACCATGGTCCACTGCTGCTGGTTGGTGGAAACCTCAACGTAGTAGCTGTAGCTGCGATCATCACAGTCCCAAAGTAACAACCTGAACAAAGGGAAAGCATAAGATTATTATAACATCCTCACTGCTACAGGGGCCCCTGTGCCATCCCTCCCCTCCTTCTGTACCCCACCATGCTTCTAGGGCTGAAGAAGACTGAATCCCAATGAAACTATGGAGAAGGGCTGGTTGGGCTTCAGGTGTCTCTTTGGGGGTCTGCCTACCAAACCACACAATCCCAGGGAGCCTGTTCTCCTAGAGGCAAAAGTCTTTGGACTGACCTAGGAGGGAGATGTCCTCACGTCTTCTTTCCAGGTCGTCCAGCTCTCACTTGCAGCATCAGAGCTGCCCAAGGGTAGCCATCTTAGAGATAACTCAGGAGAACAGGTGTTGTCTAACTGGTGATAATAAGCACCGTGTTCACGTTTCTTTTCATTCTCACCATATTTCTAAATGACTTTGATTAAATTACCTGATTTGAGATACAGTTATTCCTTAGCATTTAGGAAAGATCAGTCCTAAGCCAAAGTCTGTGGCTACTCAAGTCTTTATATTAAATGGCATTGTATTTCTATGTAACCTATGCATATTCACATGTGCAAATATATATTCACATACACACATAAACGAATATATTTATGTATGTACATGTACATATATACACACAAATATGAAGATGTATGTGTCTGCATTTCTCATAGACAGGGTGTTGTGTTGTAGCTTGGCCAATATGAGATCACAACCCTCCTGCCTCCTCAGCCTCTTGAGTTGCTGTATTATTACAGGCTTGTAACAAGACACCTGGCCTCCCATATAATTTAAATCATCCCTAAATTATGTATAATACCTAATACAAAGTAAATGCTTTGTAAATAGTTGTATTTTGTATTTTTTAGGGAATAATGACAGGAAAAATTCTGTACCTGCTTGTAAGGGCAAAAACGTTAAAAACATGTTCAGCTGATGTGTCCCCCCAGCTGTGGAAGGTCAAGTATGTAGGCACACACACACATAGCCACTATTTTGGAGCTTACTGCCTTGGTCCTGTTCACAGCCCCTCCCGGCTCAGCTGAGAACTTAAACGTTGACTGTTTGTCTCTCTGCACAAGGCTCAAAGCAGCGACACTCACTTATCTACCCATTTCAGAAGACTTATGAGGAATGCGCTGTTGGGATATGGTACAAGCACAACTTCTAGGATGCCAGAAATGAGCTAGTTTGATCTGAGTAGTAGTTATGAGGATACAGAAGATGTAAATATTCATCACACCATATATGAAGTCTGAGTACTCCATGTGTGTACCTCCGTAATCAAAAACAGAATATGAGCATTGCAATACAGGATTGTGTTTTGTTTCAGACTGTGCCTCAGAGGAGACAGACCACTCATTTTTACTATCTCAGACTGAAGCCTTTCCTGGACAAAATAAGTGCAATACTGTACTGTTTAGTAGTGAGTCACATGCATTGCTTCCTCGCCAGCTAGAACACTGAGCTCCTTGGGGGCAGTGCTGATAACTAAATGATTTTTCCATACTTAGAACTTGGTGCCTCACTCAGAGCCAGCACTCAGTGGATGTCTTCTGTGTAAATCCAACAGTAAAATGATGATCCTGATAGCTAGCATTGCTTTTACACTTATGTGGTTCAGACCCTGTGTTAAGTGCTCTGTACAGTTTGGTCTATTATACCCACCTGATATCCTTATAGTGAGTACGGCTGTCCTCATCACATTACAGATGGTAGAAGGGAGTCTTACAGCTCCTAAGTACCTTGTCTAAACTCATCGTCAGTGAGTGAGTGATGCATGATTGCAACCTGGTATCCTGACCAAAGCCCAGTTCTGTAACTGTGCCCCTCCCCCAAACAAGTGTCTCCCCAGTTATCTGTAGTATCTGAATCCTGTTTCAATTATGACCCATCACTCTGTAACAGTCTATACCGTCTTCTCTTAATCTTGCGATTACAGTCAATGAAAATCCTTTACACAAGTTTACTGTTGTAAATAAAGCTACTGTTGAGAATTAATATTGCTCCTGTGTTTGTTTCTGGGTACTGAACCTAGGGCTAAGCCCTCTACCACTGAGCTATATCCTCAGCCCTCTTTTCATTGTTTATTTTGAGACAGGGTCCCTCTAAGTTGCTGAGGATGGTCTTGAACTCTGACTCTGTAGCTCAGGGAGGGCTTGAACTTTTGAAACCCCTGCCTTTCATCCTGCCAAGCAGCTGAGATTATAGGCTGCCTGTGTCGCCAGGGGCAGCTCCCATGGCCATATAGAGCTTTGTTTTCAATCATAATTCTATTTGCTTTTGAGTAATGATATGCTTGCTATTAAGAGGAAGAAAATTCAAATTAACTAATTGTTCTCTTCACTTAACAGCTCTGGTGACAGGCTTCTTAGGAGACAATGAGTTTACTTTTCCCCACTGGGCTTCTGGATTATTTATGGAGAACCAGGTCTGTCATAACCCCCTATCCTTCCCGACAACCATGAGTAAGTGTCTCCACAAAGTATCCAAATGAAAACACTCAGTCCCTTTGGGATAGAATCTAACCAGATCTCAAATGTTTCAGGAAAAAGCCTGCCGTAAGGATACAAGAAAAGGAGAAGATGAAGGATGAGCAGTTATGAGGCTCGTAACCGCCCTCGTAGAGGTTCTTGGAGTGACAGTGGTATCACAAGAATTTTTAAGGCCATGCCTTGCATTCCCTGTAAAAAGCTGATTCTATAAAGACCTCCAAGTTGTTGTAGGGCAAATTTATTTAAAAGTTAAGATAGCTGGGCGTGGTGGCACATGCCTTTAATTCCAGCACTTGGGAGGCAGAGGCAGGCGTATCTCTGTGAGTTCAAGGCCAGCCTGGTCTACATAGTGAGTTCCAGGACAGCTGGGGTTACAGGGAGACCCTGTCTCAAAAAGACCAAAAAAAAAAAAAGTTAAGATAATCTATAATTTCAGTAATGTAAACATACATTGTGCATGCATGCTGTTTAGAACTTCTTTCTTTGTCTTAATAGTCTACTATGAATATCTTTTTACGTTATCAGTTGTAACTCTATATCACATGTACTGACTTCATAGTATTTCATTCTACACATGTCCCAGAATTAACCAGTCTCTTAGTACTCAACACCTAGGTAGCTGATAACACTTCATTATTAGGAAAATTATTTGATGAACAACTAAATCTACTACTGCCCTTGAAGGTTTCTGCATGTACCACTCTGGGAGCCACTGTAGGCATTCTGAGATTTTGGTACATATTACAAAGCAACTGTGTACCTCTCTTCTCCAAACAAAAATCTGTGACAAGTTATATTGCCAAGAGTGTACTGCAAATGCCCATTTCTGTGATATCATGCTTTAAAATACTGATTTGATATATGAAATACATTTAATTAATTTGCAGTTTTTTACTTATCACTGAACTTGAACATTTCGTGTATTTTCTATTATTAATCCTTTTGCTAATGACTTACAAACGACCTCTATATCTGAAGGATATTAATTCACTGCCTATCATAGTTGGCATGCCAAAGATATTAATTTTTATTAGCCTAGTCCATCGATCTTTACCTCAATCATTTCTCCTGGTCTGAATTTTTTTTTCCTGAACAGTAGCCAAGTGCACACATTGGTTGAGACGTTGCCTCTCTATTCTTCTATTATGAGTCCCGGGGGAAGGTAGGGACACGGTGACTCTTGAGTGGAAAGGGACTCTGATGGAGCGCAGGTTATCAAGCATAGGCCTGGGCCTTCTACACATGGAGTTTTTAAGAGGGTTCTAATTCACATGCCAGGATGCTATTTACTTGGAATTTAGGTTTCATCAAGAATGAAAATCCTTTTGTTGATTCAACTGAAAAAGCAAGTACAGTTTAGAAACCCTAAAGAAAACTCCCTTTCTTTCTACAGGGGGATTTGGTTCTCATTAGGTACAGTGCAAAGCCTACGAGCTCCCCTCACTTCTGTCTGAGAAGGTCTGTTCTCAGGTATTTGCACTGGCAGCATAAAGACATTTCTGGTTTGTAATCTGGCTGGGAATGTTTGCACAGTGAACTTGCCTAGCACAGACACTCACATGACCTTAACGGAGATGAGCTCCTTAAACATGACCCCCCCCGCCAACTCCTCTAGCCCATTATCAGAAGCCATTTTCAAAGAAGCTGACTTTATCCCACCAGTGAGATCTACCAATGCAGATCAGGTCTGTTAGCTGCTGCCACAGACCTTGCTGTCTAATGAGCACCGTGTGAAATGCCTGGTGACATTAAATGCTGTCCCCTCATTTCCACTCATTCTTACTGTGAAGTTTCCCTAAACAATGAAGTGCTGGTTTTAAAAAAAATTGATTGGGAGATGTAATTTTGCTTACATCTTCCATGAAATGCTTGGGCTAGTTGCATACCATTGATTACCAGAGGTTCAGTTTACAGCAACTAATTGCTCTCCCTGCTGGTGTTTTGATACAAAATTCAATAGTGAATATGATTTCAAAACTCTTGTCTTTGTGGGTTGAGTCAGAAGTGACTTGAGGCAAACCCAGTGGACTGAGTTTTCCCTTCTCAAAATAATTGCTCTCTCATCAGTCTGTGAAGAAAGTTTCCAAATTGTAGCATTCTAATTGGAAAGTCTGCATTATGCATGCGATGACAAACTATGTTGTGCTGAATGGCATTTTTTTTTCCATTCCTTTCTTCAGGGATTAATTCCATGCTGGACTGTGAACAATGGCCGAGGTCTAACAATACACAACAGCTTATCCACGGAATTGGTGCCTTTAGACCAGAAGCAGGGGCCGGCTTGCCTCTGTCTGACTGCCCATCGTTTGTGGAGGTCTCACAAGACCTGCAGTCACACTGCTACTGTTGCTAAGAGCTTTCTCATTTGGAGGAAAATAATCAACTGAAGAGGATCAACTACCAGGCTATTGGTGATGCAACAGCTTATCAAATTCATTTAGAACCTTTCAGTCAAAGTCAAAGACACTCCTAACCTCAAAAAAATGTATGTAGGCTTCTTAAAGAACCCTAAAGTTCCGTAGAAATAGCTGTCTGCCATTCAACAATTCAGAAAGTTACCGAGCACCGAGCAACAGTAGGCAAATCACTGAACCTATTTATGCTTCAGGCTCACCCTTGTCAATGTCAGTGACTGTCTTTGGTGGTCTCCTGGGGTGCTTCTGATTTTAACAGTTTATGATCCTCTACCACAGCAGTGCATTAGAGGGGCTCTGGTATGTCTGTACATTACATGGCACCTTCTCTCTTTGAGAACTGCAGCCCCACTTCAAAGTGAGTG
The DNA here is from genome assembly GCF_000622305.1 of Nannospalax galili. NCBI lineage: Eukaryota > Metazoa > Chordata > Mammalia > Rodentia > Spalacidae > Nannospalax > Nannospalax galili. The sequence continues at coordinate 1,118,547 of NW_008343842.1, read as the reverse complement.
TGCAAAGCAGGTGTGGAGGTTCCTGGGTTCGGTTTGTCCTGAAGATCTGGCTGCTTCCTAGGAAGCCCGACCTATGCTGTGCTCATCACATTTAATTTCTCAAAACCTGAAGATGATATGAGCTTTAGCTTAATTGGTCCTGCTCACTTAAATGAGATAACGAGGAGACAGGCATTCCAGGGTGGTCCACTTCCATCACAGGTACATACAAGGAAACAAGGTACTGTGGATGCAAGGAGCAGGGCAGAGGAGTGACTCCTAAGGGCTGCCTGGGCTCCTGACAGGTTCTTGTATTTAGTTTCAGTCCCTGGGATGGGCCACTAGAGGTCTGCCCTAGTATTTACTTATTCACTTAATAATGTCACCACTCACGGCTAAGCCACCTTTACCTGGCTTCTGCCACTTGGAACCAAAGGGGCCTAAGCCAAGTCCCTAGCAGATCACACTGGGGAGGGAAGGCGCTGGATGAAGAGCAGCTGCTACACATGAGGACAACAATGCCGCCTTGATGGCTGAGGGCCTGAGGGACAGCAGGGAAAGTGCAGGAGTGGAAGGGAGGAAGCTCCCTTTGGATGATGGTCTTCTTGCTGCAGAAAGAGAGGCGGTTCCTGCACAAGTTGAGAGTGGCAGGAATGAGGCAAAGGGGGTAGGGGAGGCTCAGGGAGGGAGGGCAATGCAGGGACAGCTGTGCTCCAGGGAACACCCGGCACAGTTCATGACCCAACAGCAGGGCTGGGGAGCTGGGGCCACAGTGACAAGGAAAGACACAGCAAAGGGGCAAGGATCGAACTTCTTGGCTAAGTGTAGACTGTTGAAACCAAGGAGCTGGAGAAAGGGCAGATGCTGCAGTCACCCAGGGAATTGTGGGGCTTTCACCTCATTAGAAGAATCCAGTCCCCACAGTTTGGAATGCAACCATGTGAAGTGCGCCTTTCTAATCCCTGCTGTGGACAAGCCAATGGCCTGTAACAGTTGCGAGGCATTAACAGAGCTTTAGAGCAACAACTGCTGGCGAGAAACTGGGGTTTTCCTAAAAATGAGGGGTCCTTTCCGGCTCCCAAGTGCTCCATGGTGCACTTCTTCCTCAGGTCGGGAGTGAGGTCCAGCTAAGCAGAGCTGCAGGAGGACTGCAAGTCCAAAACAAGATTCTCGGCAGGATACCAGAGCCAAGAAACAAGGTTTCATCCAGTGTGTGAAGAGATCAGGTAGCTTCCCTGTGGACCCCAGATATGAAGACACCCAAGGAGCTAGGACCTCAGGCAGGGTTCCTGCCTCTAAGTGGGTAATGACCTTCCAGGGCAGAGGGGATACCAGTCTTCTTCCAGCTAGGAGGAGGGAGATGCAAACTGCTCACCAGAAGGAACGAGTTCTTGAGAAGTATGTCAGAGCATATCAGGGCCTCCATGTACCATGTGATTTTGCTTAATCTCTCAAAGCTACAATGTGTGTCAGTCAGCTTTCCATCACTGTGACAAAATGTCTGAGCTAGTCAAATTTAAAAAAGGAAAGGTTTATTTTGCCACACAGTTTTGGTCTCAATCCCCTCTGTGGTGAGATGGTGTGTAATGACGGAAGCTGCTCACCTCATGGAGAACAACAGGAAACTGGAAAGGGTCCAGTGTCCAAGAATCACCACCTCTAAAGGCATTGTGCAGGAGACCTGACTTCTTAGAAGTTCCATCATCTCTGGACAGAATCATGGTGGGGGACCAAACATTTAAAACATGGCTTTTGGGGGACAGTCCATGGAGACCACAGCAGACTTGGAAGTGAGTTCTCTAAGACTGTTAGAAACAGTGCCCTGGGCAAGAAGACGTCCAGCTCAGGCTCTTGCTGTAGCTTCTGTGTTTAGACACTGAAGCCCCAGTATGAAATAAAGGAAATGGTAAACTAGATGCCTGGGCTGTTTGTGGAGGCCGTCTCACTGGGAGAGGTGCAATAAGAGGTCTGCCTCTCTGATCCCATCTGACTTTCAACACAGCACATGGAAGGTGCTTAAAAGCACAGATGTTGGTGGAGAACAGGTCTGCAAAATGCAGCTCTAGACAGATGGGTGAAGCAAAGCTTTCCAAAGCTTTGAGATAGTATGGAAATAGCAACTTTTAACAGTGAATTGGGACCATCTTTCTACTCTTTGGGGGAATTATGCTTTACTTTCAATGTTGGAGTGATACCATAAAAGCTGACTGCACACTATCCAGTCACCACTGCAGCAGCAATGTTCATTCACTGCACGGTGCGGGACAGGTGGTGAAGGACTAAGCATAGCTCCACCCCACATTTGCACAGACCATAGCCATTTCCAATTGTTTTTGCATACATTATCACACTTAGGGAAAAGAAACAGTTTTTAACCAGCACACTTCCTGCTTTCAATGCGAAGCTGTTTTTCTAAGCTCCCTGGGTAATTTTCTGGCATGGGCTGAACACTGCCCAAGCCACCTTTAGATGATTCAGTCACTTGGCAAACCTTTCTTCTTATTAAACAAGTAAGTTTTGGCCCAGTCTTATGATCTAGACTTCATACCACCAAGCCTGATTTGAAAAACATTCTTTCATTTTTATGCTTCCCATGTGGATAGATCAGAAAATTGTGTTCAGGCCAATGGCCCTTGAGAAGAAAAGCTCCTTTCTTATATTTTTGAAGGTGACTCTTTGTAAGATGTTGGCTTCAAATGTATCAGGGACTGATCAGCTGTTCTTGTGATATTTGAAAAGGTGAAGTCTCATTATGTTGCAGACCTTTGGGGCGCTGACACATTAAGTAGGTAGGCAGCTTACAGATCCTTCCTTGTGTTTAAATTTGGCATCATCAAGTCCCCTCTGCAGCAAGGCCACATCTGCCTTGATCCCGCAGCTTCCTCATCATGGAGCAGACACACAATCAAGGAGATGGCTCAGCAGGCTTAGAAAAGGGTCTGCAAGAGGCAGACCACAGGGCGTGGGTTCCCAGGCTCAGCCCAGCTCTCTTACAGCTTCATTTGCTAGGAAGGGTATCAGGTACCACACTGACTTAAAAAGGACAGAATCAGTGCCTTCTAAGAGCTAAAGGCAATGTGTGTGTGTGTGTGTGTGTGTGTGTGTGTGTGTGTGTGTGTGTGTGAGAGAGAGAGAGAGAGAGAGAGAGAGAGAGAGAGAGAGAGAGCGCTCTGTTCCCTTCCCTCAGTTCTCTGAAATTACTGGGCGAGGGAGAAGAGAAAGGCATGGCCAAGAGCTCAGGATGCAACAATTTATAGCTAAGTGTTAGGGATTTGCCTCTGCAGTCTTTATTTAACATATTACTCCTAGGGGTAAATGGTTCCACCATGGCTTCCTCCAACAGGTAAGGGAGGGCAGATTTAGCAGGTTGCACCTTCCCTGCAGAACAACACCCAAAGGTTCCACTCTTCTGGAGGAACCACCTGCCTGTGGTTATAGCCTACAGGGGCCACTCATAGTATCTGCTCTTGGTACTCCCTGAGGTCCTTAGCACATTGCCTTACAGACCAGACCGCCAGCACCACTGGGTTAAACCAAAGGAGATGCGGGGGGGTGGGAGGGGGTAGGACAGGAAAAGATGACAGACAAATCACACTTCTCACGAACCCCCAGGACCTGTTCACCCTGGTATAGCATCTTTAACACCACAGACTACATGACATTTCAAAAGAAAAAAGTCCCCTGCCAGCTCCAATCCCCAGTCCCTCACACCATTTTGGAGAGTATTACACAACTTAAGAAAATATCAACTGATCCCTCTCTCTCTCTCTCTCTCTCTCTCTCTGGCAGTGCTGGGGATTGAACCTAGGGCCTCAATGCACACCTAGGCAAGAGCTCTACCACTGAGCTGCACCCCTAGGCCCACCCAGCTTAGCTTACTCTACTGTTCTTCCTGTGACCACATGCTAATGTGTGCCACATGCACACAGTCTACAAAGTGCCAAGAAATGGCTCCAAAGAGAAAATTTTAATATACTCTGCAGCTCCTTTCTCTTTCCTTGGGCAAAGTTTCCAAAGGCATGTGTGTCTGTGGGAGAACTCACAATTTAGCTATAGGAAGATCTTTGATCTTTGTATTATTTGTATTTTCTCGTTCTCGTGTGTGTGTGTGTGTGTGTGTGTGTGTGTGTGTGTGTGAGAGAGAGAGAGAGAGAGAGAGAGAGAGAGAGAGAGAGAACAGAGGCAGAGAATATGGAAGGGCAAAACAAAGTGGGAAGGCTTGACTCTGAGTATTACAGGCAAGAGAAAATTTCAGCAGGGACAAACTATAAGGCAAAACTCTTCTATTCAATCAAGTCCTCTCTCTATTTTTGCCCTTAGCAAATCTCTTTGCTGTCTCTCTCAACACAGCCAGTACTATTTTCCTGTACCTCTTTCTCTTTCTTACCAGCCTGACCTTTTCACCTGAGTCAGATTTGGGTTCCGACCTTTGCTCCAGCTGTGATTCATCCTCTTTTCCCCCACAGGGCACAATCTACAAAGTGCCAAGCTCTTCCTGCTGACTGGCTTTAAAACAGTTCAGGCCCTGGACCCCTCACTACCACCTGTACTGGCTGTCCCCTCCAGGAGTCAGTACTGATTCATTCAGGTCCTGCACAGAGAGGCTACAGTCTCTCCTATCTACTAGCCTTACAATTTCCTCCCCACACCTCCCTTTTCTGGTGAACTTCCTTTGTGAAACCCACATGAAAACCACCCTCTAAAACACAAAAATAAAATAGCAAGTTACAAGTGCTACTCAGTGTAGTCTTAGAGGAGGGAGATGGCTGTTTGAAGGCTACCGTGTGATAAATCCTAACTCCCTATGCCTTACCATTAAAATAAATACATTAAAGAGAGAACAGTAATAGTAACTAACATCTCCACAGCACATAAAGGTGAAAGTCCAAACTGAGTTCTTATAAACAAAAGGTAATTAATCAATGTAAAATAAGCAACATTTTATGTGTTCCCCCCCCCCCCCATAATGGCCAGAGGAAAAAAATGGCTAATTAAATTTTTCAATGGCATTCTTTTGATCACTGGCCACTCAGCAAAGTTTTCTTGATCGGGTCTTCAAAGCTGGGATCACAAGTTTTAATTCAAACATTTTCAGATGAACATTAATAACTCTAACTTTCCTAACTGCTAAAGAGCCATAATTAAACTGGTGTGGGTTACAGGACCAAAGGCTAAGTGAACGGTTGTTTTTCCTACTAGAATCTACCAGACTCTCCCCAAAGCCCAGGGAAAAGCTGGTCGGGAGGAGGAGGGTCTCCTCCCCAACGCTGCACAAGATGAGGGGAAGGCAGTCTCCAAGTCCTGCATTGCCTTCCTGCCAACATTTGTTGGATGAGGGATCACAGGACAAGAGAAAAGCATTCCCTCTTTGGAATGTATTCTGCAAGAGGTGCCTTTTTAGAAATAACCCTTCCCGGTGCTACATGAAAATTCACTGGCGAGTATCAGGCATGGGGAGGGGGGCAGTCTCTATGGCATATACACTAATCCTTCAAAAAAATGTATTCCAGTCAAGCCACTAGGGTAAACTCCCATATAGAAGCCAGGCTTTTTGGTGACTAATGTTGGAAGGCTGAAGGAAGGAAACTGGAGTGAGGGAGGCAGATGAAGAAATCACTTGTCAGAGGCTCTGCAGCACCTAGACCTGGCCACACGGACTGGGGCACAGCAGGACCTTCACTAGAATACCACACTCTGGGGCTTAAACGCTGTCTCTTTGTTCAGCTGCCTCACACTCGCTGGTCAAGAACACACACTATCTCCCCTCTGCCCCACAACTCCCTTGCTAGACCCCTTTGACCTCTTGTTTTGGCTGACAGACCCACATGCACTTCCTGGGAACTCTCCTGCTACCACACCGGAGCCTGATGTGCGTGTGCCCTGCCCAGAAAAGTCTCTGGTTAAAACATTCTGTGTGAGTTGCACACAAGACTATTCCAAGGAGCCGTGCTTGGAACATCTTGAGTCAGTCTCCAAAGAGCTAGTGCCAGGTGCTGACACCCTGGAGGCATTCAGGAGATAGGTCCAAGTCCTGGCCACCAAGGAAAGGCACACAAGCAAGGAAGAAGCTGTGGGACTTCAGTTCTCTCCTCAGCTCAGGGGACCACAAAGGACGCCACTGTCTGAGCTTAAGCTGTAAGAAACATAACAGCCCAGAGTGACAACATGGTGGCTAGCTGCAACTCTGCCTCTCTTTCTCCACAACTATGGCCTCATTTAATCTGTTAAATGGGGGTGGGGGGGTGGAGAGGAAGAGAGGTAGATGGATTTTAATTTAGAATTTGTGGCTACATTTTTTAAAAATCTGTCCTTTTTTAATTAAAACATGATACATAATAA
>NW_008343842.1:1107045-1112168 GCF_000622305.1 Nannospalax galili | reverse complement strand
CACACATATATAAACTAGTTAAGAAAGAAAAAGATAAAGAGGAGGAGGAGGAGGAAAGAAATCAGTATTTTAAATGGAACCTCTTTTACAAACTGTATCTCTGAAGAACCTCAATGTCTAAACCAGATAAAAGCAGAACTAAGGGGCTAGGGAAGTAGTTCAGGGCACAGCACTCACCTAGCATCAGTGCTCACTTAGCATGCACAAAGCCCTGGGCTTCACAGGATCATAAAGGGAGGGACTATGACTGCTCTCCGGAGGACATCAGAGCTGAAGTCCACCTAGACTTCTTACAGGCCCCTCCTTGTGGCAGTCCACAAAACATAGTAGGAAGAACCACTGTGTTTTTATCCCAAACTAAATGGTGATTTTTAGCATTGCTATCTTTTAATAGCAGACTTACAAGTGCCATTATTTCTACTTTTTGAAACTCTAAAAAAGTGTATGAACTCCTGACTCCTCACTTTTGCCGATGTGGACCAGGAATGTCAGTGAGGAAGGAGCTGAACAGATTAGGTATGTATAATCTATACCTGTTTTTGTAAATAACAGTGCATAGTAATACCCACTAAGAGGACATATTTGTAGCAGATACTACACAGCCTGCAACGCCTACCACATTTATCGCTTCTCTGTTTATAAGAAAAGCTGGTCAATCCCAAGAAGCAAAGCCTCTCTAATTGGACAGTAAAGAATTATGGAATAAAGATACAGTTTAAACTAAGGTTGATCCTAACCTAAAAATGTCTAAAATCTCTTTTACTTACTGAATGTTTCAAAAGACTTTTCTAATGGAGAAATTCCAGATGGAGTTTAAGACTTTGCTCTAGTAACAATCCCATCCTTGCTCCTATGACAACTCTACTAACAATTTTTGGCTTACTTTTCATCCCCAATTTCTACTATATCCCCAACAGTAAAAGAGCTAGAAAGGCTATGGGGGGGGGAGAGGGGAAGAGGAAAGGAGGAGGAGAGAAGGGGGGGTGGGAGAGAAGAGGGGGGAGGAGAGGAGAGGTGAGAGGTGAGAGAGAATGAAAAAGTAAAAGGATTCCCAGGTCCTCCTTACTCCCTGAACTGGTGAGTGCCCAGAAGTTACACTCTCAGGTGGATGATATGCAAATAGGGTAGTTATCATCAGCTATCACCCTCCAAATCCCAACAAGACAGAAGAAGTGGGGCAGGTGAAGAAGTTATAGAGACATTTAAAGCACATAAATAATATTCCAAAAAGTTACACAGTTATCAACAGGGCAATTAATATGACAGCAATAAAATAATAACATCCGTTTTAGAGGAAGATGACCCCACAGACCACACCTAAGCAAAACAGTGCGGAGTGGCTTGCTGATTCCCCAGGAGAAAATGGATCTGTATAGATTTTTCCCCTTGCATCACTCTAGCTCTGCCTACTGTGATTATAAAAAGCACTTTTCAAGATCGCTGGCCAGGGCAGTCTATAACCACAGAACAACAAAACCTTACAGTACTTGGTGTTTTAACAGAACTACTCACAGCATCTGTAATGAAGCCAATTTTAAATGGATGAGTCTTTAACATGTTCTTCCCCAACAGAACCAAGTCATTTCCACAAATTCTCTACTTGCTTCTGCGTGGAACATGGACAGCTAAAATGTCACTACTGTAACTCAATCATGACAAAGCCATTTTCTTCTTTTTAGGAAGGCTGTTATCAATATTACTTATCTGGTTACCACCAATTCTCTAGAGATAATGCCTTATCAATTTCTTAGCAGAGTTACTATAGACTTTCCAGTAGAGCAATAGAGACAGTATTTGATTGGATGTACTTTTTTTTTTTTCTTAACTTCACAGAGATGAACACAGAATGGCCAGACATCATAAAGATAACTGACAAGGGTCTGTAGAGGACTTCAGTGGACATTTAAATGGTACAAGCTTAAGGGACTTGGGAACAAGATCTATCATCCTAGACTTCAACAACCCCTACCCACAAGGATCCTGAGCTAAGTATATGCCAAGGAAAGCTTCAGAAAACAATAGGCAATGTTTTTTGCTAATAGAATATTTGACCCAAAACCCTAAAACAAAAGGGATAGAGCATGCAGTTTCTGTTCCCACATTGCTATGCCTGAAGTTTCAAACCAAAGAAAGTGAAGAGGACTGCTATGCTTTCATTAATGCCTGACACTTACTGTTGATTCTTACCACTAACCCAGTACACATTCTTGTACTAGACAATACTGTCTGCCACTATCCAGGGTTCCTAGGCTAAGTCTTACCCTAGCTGCCCTTAAAGAAAAAGGAAGCTATGTATGTTACCTCCAAGGAGAGAACAGGATGTGTCTGCTTATGACTTTTTGTGAGGATAAGAGAAGAGAAAGGAGGTGGGGAGAAGATGGAGAAGAGGGAAAGCAGAGCCCCCTAAGCAGAAGCAGTCCTGGCCCCTTATGCAAGGTGCCGCAGGAACAAAGAGTCACAGAAGTGGTTACACTGAACTGTGGCCACTGTGAGTCCTGCAGACTCCTAGTCTGATCAGCCTCACCCTGGAAAGAACTTAAGGGCCTGATCATAACCACCCATTATTAGCCTGTGAAGATGGGTGTAGGGCTGGGCACAAAAAAAAAAAAATGGCAGGAGGAAACCCAGAGGCCATCTGAATGTCTTCTCCCACGGTTTAAAACACAGCATTGCTCTAGTAACTCTCTTGATGACTGTGCTTCTTATTTTGAAATCACCAAAGCCAGAAACATTCACTACAGTCTTACAAAACATAACACAAAACACTATCATCCAAGAAGTTAAAGAAAAAGAGCAGAGGCAGCATGACTTAGCAAATTCTCTTATTCATTGCTTTATACCAGGTTAAGTGGACATGACTTTTTAAAAAATATTTTTATTATTTTTATTTTATGTGTATGAGTGTATAGCCTGCATGTATGTAAGTGCATCCATGTCATGCAATGCTGCAGGTCAGGAAAGGGCGTCGGATCCCCTAGAACTGGAGTTATGGACAGTTGTTGGCCACCATGTGGGTGCGGACCAAACCCAGGTCCTCTCCAAGCACAGCCAGTGCTCTTAACTGATAAGCCAGTTCTCCAGCCTGACATGACTTCTTTTTGAGACAAGATCTCACTATGTAACCCTGGCTGGTCCAGAGCTTATTACGTGGCTCAGGCTGGCTTCAAACTCCTGCTTCTGTCTCCCGAGTGCTGGGATTACAAGTGTGCACCACCACACCCTGCTGGACACGACTTCCAGATTTAAACACTGAAAATGTAAAATGTTATTTCTTTACTCCTTTTTTTTTCGGTATTAGTGTTTGACCCAGGGCTTTGTGCATCCCCAGCCCCGATTCTCCTTTAGCTCAACCAGAAGCCAGTTGAGATCTTGCCTGTCTCCTAAATTTCATTGTGTGCATAATTTATCAGTATGCTGGCAAAATATAGAAACCAGTTACAGAAAACGTGATTAAATATTTGTAACAGAAACAGTTTCTCTTAAGATGTAAATCTCATGAATAAGAAATCAAACGCATATAATCAGCAATACCTCTCATTTTGGATCAGAACTGTGCAGTAAGCAGACAGCTTTTTATTTACACAACATTTCTGAAGTTGAGAATACTATAAAGCACAATTATTATAGAACTGTTTGAGATACATTCAGAAGCTGTGGCCTCAAAAGGCAGCTTTTACAGGTAAATGCAGCTGGGCATGTGTCCTATGTCAATAATCCTAGCACTGTGGAAGCCGGGGCAGGAAGACCAGAGGGTTTGAGGCCAGCCTGGGCTATCCAGTAAGAAGTGAGTAAATAACACACGGAAGGCTGGGTGTGTAGCTCAGTGGCAGAGCGCTTGCTTAGCAAATTCAAGGTCCTGAGTTTAATCCTCATCACCAAAAGAAGGGAGGCCCCACTGTTTTAACTTTTTTAAAATTATTTAGTTAATAACCATATAATTAGAAGAAGCATTTCATTACAACAGCATTGACATATTCAATAACAATTTCCAGAGCAAAGATGCATCTCTTTCAAAATTGGCTGTAAATTTTTAGGGATATAACTGAATTAATACAGTTATACAATATTGTACTCTGTCTAATTAAATGAGGTTTTAAACTTTAAAAAAGATCTCCATTTCATCAGTAAAATACAGTTTCATACAAAAAAATCATTTTAATACAACTGACACTAAGATGCACATGCGTTTCTAATCTCTATATATCTGATTATTACTAGTCACAGTCGGTTATTTTCTGAGCTCCTTGGCATCTGAGCATGGATATAAAGTCATCAGGTAGATTTCAATAGTAATGTTTTTCACAGCTACTAATTATTAAGGAGAAAATTTTTATGCTTTGAAGAATTATTATTTTTTTCTTTTTTAAAAAAATTTATTTATACACCCACTTCCTAGGTAGCACCATCCCATAGCCTCCCTCCCCCAACTAGAGCCCTTATACTCTGATATCCCTGCTACTGTCTGCTGTGTTGTCAGCACCCCCAGCCATTCCCCACTACTTGCCCTTCTGGTGAATCTAGTCAGCCTATCTAGAGGTCTTTGTTTTAGGAAGGTCAGCTGTTCCTCATCTAGCAGTAATCAGTTGTCTATATTCCTTTGGGTAAGATTGGGGTCTGCTGTTCATTTTCCCAGTTCTATGCTGGGTTACTATCTGGGAGACCCTTTGGCCACTCTGGCCAACAACCCAAAACAAGGTATCACTTGTCTGGCATTGTTGCTTGTTATGTAGCCTTTAGCTGTACATATGGACTCTTATGAAGTTATGTTGGCCCATTTAATCTCTGGTTATACTTTCCTTTTGGGTGTTTAAGGCCATACAGTTGCTCCAGATAAACTGATATATTTTTACTTTTAAGGTCATTTGAGGATCTGTTCCTCAGGGGTCACATGGGCTTGGGAGGAGCCCCTGGCTCCTTTCTTTTACCACTTGCGCCTATGTGAAGATAAGTCAAAGTCCTGATCGACCATGGTTGGCTTTGCTTGGAAGCATGGAGGAAAAGATTCCTCTGTGTTGACCCTCCTCTTTATAGACTGGACACTGGTTCAAGTCCATCTGGTGGGGTCTCCTTGGCCTCCTTGATCAAGAGGACAGGTGACCCACCACCATTATAGGACATTTTGA
>NW_008343842.1:1068206-1106378 GCF_000622305.1 Nannospalax galili | reverse complement strand
TTCCATCCTTTCACCTTAAGGTAGTGTCTGTCCTTGAAAGTGAGATGAGTTTCTTGCAGACTACAAAAAGATGGGTTTTGTTTCTTAATCCGTTCACATAATCTGTGTCTTTTGAATGGGGAGTTCAGTCCATTAATATTTAAAGTTATTAATGAAAGATGGGTATTGAATCCTGTCATTTTTGTTTCTGTTTACATTCTTGTTATAGCTGTACCTTTCCACAGTTATACCTTCACTGTAATTCTTTCCACAATCCCTTGGGTATAGTCATTCCTTTCCTCAGCTCTTTGTATTGCTCCCAGAACTCTCTGAAGGGCTGGTTTTGTGGACATGAATTCCTTCAGCCTATTTATGTCATGGAAGACTTTTCTTTCCCCTTCAACTATAATAGACATTTTGGCTGGGTATAGCAATCTGGTTGGCATCTGTGGTCATTTAAAACTGGGAATACTTTGGTCCAGGCTCTTCTGGCTTTCATAGTTTGCACTGAAAAGTCAGCTGTAATCCTAATGGGTTTTCCTTTATATGTGACTTGTTGTTTCTCTTTTGCAGCTTTCAGTATTCTCTTTGTTTTGTACGTTTAGTGATTTTACTTTTATGTGTCGTGGAGAGTTTCTTTTCTGGTCCTGTCTGTTTGGTGTTCTATATGCTTCTTGTATTTGTATGGCATGTCTTTCTTTAATTTTGGGAAATTTTCTTCCATGATTCTGTTGAAGATCTGGTCCATGCCATTATCTTGGGATTCTTCTCCTTCCTGTATGCCTATGATTTATAAATTTGGTCTTTTTATGGTGTCACACAATTCCTGCATATTCCATTCTTGTGATTTCTTAAATTTTTCATAATCTTTGCTTGAATGGTCTAGTTTGTCCACTTTATCTTCCAGTCTTGATACTCTGTTTTCCATTTCATTCATCCTATTGGTGAGGCTTTCTCCTGTCGTTTCTAATTGGCTTACTGAGTGTTTCACTTCCTTCTTCATTTCAGCCTGAGTATTCTTCAATATTTCTCTTTTCTGAATTCATTCTGAAGTTTATCCCTATCTTCCTTCAGTTCTTTGATTTCTTTTTTTGTGTGTTCTTTAAATTCACTGAATTCTTTTACCATGTTTATAATTGTCCTTTTGAGTTCCATGTCCTGCATCATCTCTAGGAGGTTCTCATTGTACTCCTCTAGAGTACTACTGGTACTACTGGTATTTGGTGGAGATATGTTATTTTGGTTTTTCATGTTATTATATTTTCTCTGTGATTTTGACATGTGAATTTCTTTTGTAGTTTCTGATTCTTGTGTGAGACTCAGGCCATCAAGTTTAGGTCTGCTTCTTTTCGTGAACCTTATGTGTCTTTGTGGTTTACTTTTTGGGCATGAACAGCTGGTTCGTCTAAGCTTCCGGTTCTCTCTTTTGATTTTATATTGGAGTGGCCAGATTGCTTTTGTCTTCAGGAGTTCCCACAGAGGCCCAATTCAGGTGAGGGTCAGATGTTTTCAGGCTTTCTCCTAAGGTCTGGATTCCTCCAGGAATGATTTTGGCCTCAGGAATTTGGGGGTTGGACTGGCCTGGGAGCCTAGCTCAGGAAAGATGCTGGCCTAGGGCAGCTGGTGGCTGTGCCACCAAGAGATGCAAAGGCAGATGGGGCGGGAAGAGGCCCCAAGGCCTCGTGGGGACTGCATTGATGAGCTGGGTTGGTCTGGATGCAAAGGATTAAGAAGAAGACAGGTCAGCCCCAGCATCCCAGAAAGAGGCTGTCGGGTGGTGCAGGCCCAGGGAAACAGAGGGAGTTGAGGGCGGGGCCAGGCCCAGAAGCAGTGCTCCTGGGGCCCAGAGAAGGCACTCAGTTGGTCTGGATGAAAAGGATCAGGGAGCAGTATTGGTTCCCCAGGTGTCTGGAGCCCCAAGACAAGGAATCGGGCAGGGCCCAAACTCGGAGAGAAGGGCAGGGGATTTGGGAGGGTGAATGAGGCTGGGGGAGTCAAGGCGCGGAGGCACAATGGACTTACCCTGGAGAGAGGCCTGAGGGTAGGAGAGAGGCCTCTGTTTTAATTTTTTAATATCTTTTTTTTTTTTTTTTTTTTGGTGTTTGAGACAGGGTCTCCCTGTAGCCTCAGCTGTCCTGGAACTGGCTATATAGACCAGGCTGTCCTTGAACGCACAGAGATCCGCCTGCCTCTGCCTCCCGAGTGCTGGGATTAAAGGTGTGCACCACCACGCTCAGCATTATTTACTATTTCTATTTTATGTGTATGTGCACATTGGCTGCATGTGTGTAAGTGCACCTGTATTGTGCAGTGCCCATGGAGGCCAGAAGAGGGAGTCAGATCCCCTGGAACTAGAATTATAGATTGCTGTTAGCCACCGTTGTGTACTGGGAAGCAAGCCTGTGTCGTCGGCAAGAACACCAGTGTTCTTAACCACTATCATCTCCCCAGGCCCCCTCCTGTTTTATATATTTTTAAATGGGAGAATTACATCTCAATAGGTTTTGTTGTTGTTGTTGTTGTCTTTAACAGGGTCTCCCTAGACCCAGGCCACCTAATATTCACTATGTAGACCAGGCTGGCCTCACTCTCAGAGAGATTCACCTGCCTGTGCTGGGATTAAAGGTGTGTGCCACCATGCTTGGCATATAAAGTGTTTTTTTACTTTTAAAAGGAAGAAACAGAGCACATGAACTATGAAGTTTGGGGAAAATTCCAAAGCAGACAAGATGAGACAGCCCATCACCACAGCTCTCAATTCCTTAGCCAACTTGTGAGGGCTAACCCAATGATCTCGTGCCACCTGATGATCATAAGTGCAAGCCCACTTCATCCCAGGGTAGAGGGACATAATAAGGGCTCCGAGTAAGCCTTAGGCTTTTCATTATGAAAAGGGACAGGCTTGGCTGCAACGCTCTTCAGCATTTTCTCTCTTTGCCCTTTCCTTCCTCCTCCTAAACACAGACTTGTAATTAAAGTTGAAGCAGTTATCGTGCTTCTCTGGGGCAAAAATACATGTGAAAAAGACATACAAAAACTGCATAGCTCACTGAATTGCAAAACCACACCCTAAAGACTTTAAAAAAAAAAGAGTTCCAAACAAACAAAATAAAAAGAAAACAAAAATTAAATCTTTCCTAGTGGGTTTTTCTATTCTTTGCAGGCCAGTCCAAGCTCCTGTGGAGGGAGGGAGTGCTAGTAATAACAATTATCAAGTCTTAGCCACCATACAGAACTGAGTTCTACATTCTGCCTTAGGAAACAGGAATGGGCAGGACTGGGTTTAAGTGCTTTCTCTCACTTTCTTCCTAGGGCCAAAGAGGCTGTGTGGGACAGTGCAGAACCTGGAGTCTGAGCAGTGGCTGCCTGTGTAGGACAGTGCAGAACTCGGAGTCCAAACACCACTTCAGTTTCTTCATCCCCCATGCAGGCAGGGAGGGTGATTAGCACTCAAGACCTACTAGGAGACACGGCGACCAAGAGAAACGTTAGCCACTCCTAAACAAACTCAGGAAACCAAAACTATCCTGAGTGGTGTTGGATTAGAGTAAAGGAATCAGCAGGCAAGGTTGACGATGTCGTCATGAGGCACACGGCTTCAGAGGGAAGAGGACCCTTACCACTAGGACAAGGGCAGCAGGAATCCCAGGAGAAAGAAAAGCACTTATCCATGTAACCAATCCCCTTACACTGAATTTGATACACCTGTCAAAGAGGTAACACAGCAGAAAAGAAGATTCCTCAGCACTAGTGAAGGCCCCAAGTGTCCTGGAGAATGGCTGACAGGCATCTTTGAGGGACCCTGGCAGCGGCCATCAGCACTGCTATTCCCAGAAGGGCTGGGAGTGCAGGCGGATGGAGGCCAGGCAGGAGGCAGTGCAGGACTTTCTTGGTCTTGGTGCTCTGGCTTATTTCTTAACTGCATTGATAAGAATGTTTTAGTCAAGTCCCTCTGTGGCTACTCATTTACAAAGGACTAAACTTAAAGCAAGCAAGCAAGCAACAAAATCATCAGAGAGAGGGATAAGGTAGAAAGGGAAGGATGGGGAAGAAAGAGAGAAAAGGAGGGAAAGAGGCAGGGAGAGAAACTGATCAGGTACTGTTAAGATGCACCCAAACATTAAAAGGTGACAAGTTTGTAGTCCTGGGGAAAATGCATTTCTGATTTCAGGGCACCTGGGAGTACACAAACTTCAAGGGTAGACCACTAATGCTTTGGGTTAATTCAAGGACTGATGTGAGTAGCAATGGCCCTTGATGAGCTTTCAGAGTGGCTGTATTCATTTAATACTCAAAAAATACACTGGGGCAATTCGATGTATTAAATTTGTAGAAATTTCTAGCTATTTTCTAAAAGTTCTATGATTCTATCAGCCCTGTGGAGAACAGCCCACTTCTGGGGTGCTGGGGCTCACTTTGGGGTGGCAGTGGGTATCTGCCAGAGCAGGCCAGAACAGATTCTTGGGAGCCAGGGCTCATGCACTCCACTCATTTGACACTCCAAAGCAGACGGATGATTGTGAACTCAGTGTTCTAGAGGAATTCTTAACTAAGAATTCTGGATGATTAACAAATCATACCTCTGTGCATGAAATACTGGGTTAAACAGGGCTCAATCTTCTGTAAAAAATGTCTTTTTGATAGGTTAATTTTTGACAACAAAAAAGGTTTTTCTTTCCACATTATCTGGCTGTATTATCTGATGACTAGCTGTGGAGTTCCCTAATGACTCAAGAGAAATGAATGGCTGACATGGGAGGGAAATCACACACCCAAACACCCAAGGCATTCTTTTGGCATTTAACCTTTCTTGCTTTTCCAAGAAGCATCTGAATTCTAGTGCCCTCTTGTATGTTTCACATGCAACTTGGTTGCCATGGCAATTCATTCTCTCCAAATTTCTCTACCATGGAACTGGCTGAGGTCTGTTTACCATGCCTCCACACTCAGTATCCAGGCTCCAGGATTCCTGGCTCTTGTGTGTTCATGCAGTTCAGACTCCGGCACCTGTTGGGAACCACTGATACAATTCCTTATTCAACCATTTTTCTGGAAGCTGAAGTACTAAGGTCTATGGTGATGAGAAGACTTTAGTATGATGCAGATAGGTGCAGGAAGAAAGAGCACTTAGTAAATAAATCATGGGCCAGCAAGACAAGGAAGAATTCCTCAGTTCAAGGCTGTGACAGACAATACTCAGCATGACTGATACAAAGCAAATTTTGTAAAATATCTTTGCAATTTCAACTAGAATTATAGGCAATCTTAATCCAAGCCAGAGGAGTCATATATTTAGATGCTTGCTGTATTCTTCAGACTATAAAAAGGAAGTTTCTAGCTCTCTAGCTTGCAAAGAAGGCTGTCTTAATGTAAATGGATGTACTGCCTGCCTGTGCAGCATTCAGACAGAATGAAATGGAAGCAGGATGGGATGAGGGCGGCAGGCGTCCTTACCTGTGTTGATGTCAGCACCTGCCTCCCAAGCTGCATCTCAGTCATTTGCTGGGTGTCAGATCTTTAGTAGTTTCCTCACATACACTCAGATCAGACACACTGAGCAAATATGATGTCCAATTTAGTTGATAGATAGACTCCCTTTAGTTGCGCTAACACACGGTGTTGTCAGATCAGTCGATGAGTGTTTATTGAGTACTTACTGCACAGTACCATACTAGGCACTTGCAATCTGCTGCAGAGACCAAGTCCATCACACTATTAAAAACATCACTCTCTTCAATGTGAGATTTTCTGTGGTCTTCCCAGAAATGGTGGGCAGCATGGATGTAGAAACTATTCGAGTAATTATCAACTATTATTTGAACCACAAGCTTCAATCAATTCCTCTCTGAATAAGCCTTCATCTAGAGGCATTAAGTAGGAAACAAACTAGAATTCTTCTTTTTCTTTTCTGTGCCTGTCCCTTGGGACAGAAGTGGATGAGCAATAGCTTAGGAGGGAGGTGAGCAGGAGGACAAGGAAGAGGAGCAGGCAAGAAGGTCTTGGTGCTGACAACCTGAACATGCAGTGTGAAGATGGCCAAGCTGTACATCAAGGAAAGGGTTGTGGAACCAGCACAGACCAGAGCTCTTCCTCTGGTTCAGAGAGGAAGAAGAACAGCCAAGAACGAGACTCTCAGCCACACAGGGCTCCTTTCTCTCCACATTTTCTTTTCTTTTTTTTTTGCTACTGCATTTTACCTGTGTAATAACTCTAAGACAGAAACTGGTTTGTGCTTCAGACGTTCTGCACCAGATTATCTTTATAAAGGGCAGAAGTGGGGGGGTGTTAATTAAAAGATAACAGCACTTCAAGATCACAGACTAAAGGTATTTGAATATCCATCAAGAATATTCCTTGGGTAGACCCATGTAGCCTCACTGTACTGCATTTGTATATATGTATATATTCTAGCTGAGGAAATCAGAGGTTTTGCGTTAACTGCCCAATACTCACAACACCTACAGAGATTCTGGGTTTACTTAGCTGCATCTACCTACTCTGAGCATTAGGTGTGTTATTGAAAGCATCATGGGCACTTCCCTTACACTACTGCTCAGATCAATTACAAAACCATTCTGTCCAACCTAATGTAAAAATTGTTAATTTAATTGACTATCTTATAATTAGGATTTCAAAAAAGTGCTGTCACCTATTAGCTAGAAAGACTGGGTGATCTGTGTACTCACTGCACAGGGCATTTGATTTCCCATCCCAGTCTGAGAACACTTAAAAGGATATCACTACCAGCAAGGGAAAAAATAATCAGTCTTAAACTAAGGTGACAGAGGACCTATAAACTAAGGCAGATAGATTTGGTTAGTTATTATGACTCTAGCCTGGTCTTTTTATGTGGTCAAGCCTCTGCAGATTTCCTGTTATTTAAATTTTAATGTTTCTAAAATGGCACAGAAATTATATAATTATTACTCAATTACTCACTTTTAAGGCACATTCTAGGTAATTTCTCTTTTTCTCTAAAATAAAATGAGTAAACTCTGCTGTGCCATTACCTAGCAACAGTAAGGACAGACTCCTTTGTTTCCAGTTGCGCTGCCTTGGGAAGGGAAAGATGCAAAGGGCAGAGCAGTGTCCTAGCAAAGGGAGGAAGCAGAAGGCCGACTTTTCAAGGAGCTGACTGGAGCATGGGGGTGGAGGGTGGGGTGGGAGGTGGGGGTGTGGATGAGAGAAGGCACCTCTGAGGGCAAGTGGGAGGCCTCCCATCCCTCTCTCCCCTCCTCTAATGGCACTCAGGAAGCCTGGGGTGGGAGTGTGGTGGTGGGCGGGGAGAAGGTGGTTTGGGGAAATGGCTGTTAATTAGAGATAGTAGCAAAGCATCTCGGGGCTGTCACTCCAATCTCTCCCAGGCCTCGCCGCTGCTTCCCCCACCCACTTTAGGCCCTTGGCTCTTTAGGCCCTTGGTCTGTGGTGTTCAACCTGGATCTCTGGGATCTTGCTTTTCCCATCTTTCAGGTCTATTCACATGGCCCCCTGTTCAGTGAACCTTCCCTGACCACCCAGCCTGAAATTTAACTGCCCCCCCCACCGCACCCCCGTTTTCTCCTGATCTCCTTACAGGATTTCTAAGCACTAGCATAACACAATAATGCTATTTCCTGGTTGTATCTCTGCTGAAAGGTCAGCTCCAGGACACTAACGGTTAGCTGGTTTACTCAATGCTGTATCCTCAGTGTGTACCAGAGAACTAGGCACCGAGAAAACAAGCAGTGTTTGTTGAATGAATGAAAGAAAACAAAGGGACAGAAAGATCAGTGGTCATATTTAGAGCTATACCCTGAGAGCTACACTCACAGGGTACTTACTCCCTAGAGCTAGACACACTAGAAAGAATGGGTTTTGCTACGTCTGGTGCTGCCCAAGCAATTTCTGTCAGGAAAACTGGCTCTGCTTGCTTGCCCAGCCACATGGCAAGCTCTCAGGAAAGAAAGCTTATCTGTAACACACTACGCCTCCTCTTAGGATTAAGAACGTCAACAAGGGAGTCCTTATCCTATGAAGTCACTAACAGCAAAGAAATATGGATTTTCAAAGCCTACTTGACAAGGGGAGCTGAGTTTCCAGATTCACAGCTCTGCACCCACCCTGCTGGGGAGAGCGAGTCTTAGCTTTGGAACACTTGCCCTGTAGGTGTTGATTCCAAGTCACTGGGTAGCTACAGACACAGTGACTAGGAATGTAAGTAAGTCATCACAACCAATAGAGGCTGTGGGTCAAATGCCACTGACTAATCAACCTGTCACTGGTCAATTACCCATCCCCAGGAAGAGCTGCCACTGATCTAGTTTCATATCAATAAATGTCTATCTGGGCACATCAACTGCTATAACTACAGCCTGCCAAGATACCCAGCGTTGTCCTACCGGCACTAGTGGCCAGGAAACCTCCCTCCCTTTCCTCTTAATAATGTCACAGAAGAGGCAAAAGCAGTTCCTGACAACATAATGTTAGTTTCACTGAGACGTGTCTCTCTGAACGCTCAGCTAGTTACACAGAGCTTCAGCTGCATATATTTTCTCATTGAACAGACAATAGCTAGGCTTCAGGAAGTTAGAGGCTCCACACTGTGCTGAGATGGACATTCTGCCTTGGGTTGTGTGCCTGCTCATTCTCTCTCCTGAGTCAAGAAAAGAGAAATTTGGGGGGAACCATTTTCATTCCATGTTTAGAGCAGACCAGGTGGGCCTGTTCTCTCTGCCTATAGCCCGAGTGACACACTTTTCTGGAGTCAGAGTCAGAATCCAAGTGTTTGGTTGAGTTAGAGGCAAGGTGGCCCTGGCCCATGACAAGCTTATTTGTTTGTTTGAGCTGTCACCCTGGCAATGACCTCAGAGGGTCCCTGCTGGATCTAAAAGTATAAATTCCCTCGTGTACCGGCTATAATTTCTGCTTCTGTCCTGACAACCTCATGGCATATTCATCCTGACAAGAAAAGCTTACTCTGAGTTGCCCTGGGCCTCAAATAGCAGGTGAGGCTGGGAGGGGTCTGCAAGTAAATAATCACATAGAAAAAGGCTGTGACAGGAGTTCTCCCCAGAGTACAGATGCTTGAAGGGGGTCTTGGTGAGCCCAGGAGATGAGGGGAGGCTGGGGAAGTGTTTCCATGGTGAAGCCTGAACAGCAAAGAGCCAAGGAAATGGGGAGTAATGAGGTGGGAGCAACACAACAGCACGAGCTAAGATTCGAAGGAATGGGGCCAAGCAGGACAGAACTCAGATGGACGGATGGCACGTATACAGTTGGCAGCCTAGAGCACTCGAGAGATCAGGCTGTACAGAGGTCATCAAGAGTCATCCAGTGCTTTCTTCTGGGCCTACCACACTGGCTTTGGAAGAATGGAGTGAAGGATGGGGTGGTAAAAAGGAGAGGTGACACAACAAAGGGGTCACTTGGGGAACGCTGTGGGAAGGTAGAAAGGGGAGGTCTCCAGGGGCAGCACTTAGGGCTGACTGGCCAGCAGCAGGGGCCAGATAAAAGAGGGAGAAGACGTAGGAAGGGCGTCATGGTCATGGCTCGGGCAAAGGCCTATCGAGCTACAGAAGAGACAGCAGTCATGAGGTGAGGTATATGGAAAGAGAAGGGGTGGGCAATGGGATTTCATTTTAGCTGGCTTAGTTTGAGATGGACAGGGTTAGATGGTGGGGTGAGGGGGAAGGGTGTGCAGTGCCAGGTGAGTGAATGGGAGTCAGAGGCCATTAAAGGAAAGTGGGCTGAGGTACTAAGCTGCCTGTTTGCTTCAATCTTCATTGGCAAGAAGACTGGTCTTCAAATTAGAAATGGCAGAACAAACATAATAAAGGGTAAATTGAAGTCCCAGATAGGTGAAGGGAAAGAGTATCTAGTCAATTTAAATGATTTCAAGTTGTCTAGCTCAGAGGAATCACACCCCAAGCCGGCTGGAAGAAATTGCAGATGTAATCTCAGATGCACGATTGGTAATCTTCAAGAAATTGTAGAGGTGACAGAGTGCAGAAGACAGAAGAAAGACAACTGTTGTGGGATTTGCAAAGTGAAGTGGGAAAGGCTATAATGGAGATACATAGTTCACATTTTCTGTGAAAAAGGGTCCAGAAATGCTTCTTTGGGAGATGGCTGGAGTACTTTAGTGAACGTACACAGCTAAGAAAAAGGCAAGAATGTGGCTTGTGGTGTGACAGAAGTTCATCTGCTCTGGCAGCTGATGGAGACGGTGAGGCTGGTGTCCTCCCTGTTCCTAAGAACATCTGGCCTGTGCGTTAACCCTCAGGCTTCCCCGTCTCCTTTGATACTTGGCCTAGGGTATGGCTCTGGATGAAAAGGGGTTAAATGAAATAAAGGAATCTAACAGTCTAAATTCCACCATCAATGCCTCACCACAGCTGGGAAGTCCTAACCACCACTGATCTGTGGTTATTAATCCAACAGCCAAGAGGCCTGTGCCCATCAGCTGCTGCTGCTGTCTTGTTTCCTGTGCTGGTTCTCTATTCAGATTGTCTAAGATGAGAATGGGAAAATGCAAGACAAGTGTGGTAAAGCACTATGGGAGGTAGTCACAACTGCCAACACCTCTCTCTACCACAGGTAGACACATGAGCCCTTCAGAGGCCTTCTTAGAACCAAGGGAGGGGAGGGGAGGGGAGACATGGAAAAGAACAGGCCTACCTGAGGCCAAATGGCCTTGGGAACAGTGTACTTTCTAGAGTTATTGTGTTCTTTCTAGAGTCATCGCCAGTCTCATACTTAACATAATCCTGTAGGTCAGGGAAAGACAAAGCTCCTTCCTTTCTTTTTTTTTTTTTTTTTGGCTTTTTGAGACAGGGTCTCCCTGTAGCCCCAGCTGTCCTGGAACTCACTATGTAGACCAGGCTGTCCTAGAACTCCCAAGTGCTGGGATTACAGGCGTGTGATACCACGCCCGGCTAAAGCTCCTTTCTTAAAACAAAAGGAAATGGAACAGGAAACTCAAGACACAAGTCACTAAGATTTCCTAGATCCGCGTTTCACATTTGGACCTGTTTGGTTCAACAGAAAGTCATTTATCAAAGGTGAAAACCATTTTTCACCCAATTCACATCTCTTGATATCATCTGGTAAGTGTCCAATCAGCATAAGATAAGGCTGGAGGAGCAAGCCAACCAGAAAGAGCCTTACATCCAGTACCCCGACAAAGGGTCCATTTTTTTTTTTTTTTTGGTCTTTTTGAGACAGGTTCTCCCTGTAGCCCCAGCTGTCCTGGAACTCACTATGTAGACCAGGCTGGCCTTAAACTCACAGAGATCCTCCTGCCTCTGCCTCCTGAGTGCTGGGATTAAAGGCGTGTACCACCACGCCCGGCAAAGGGTCTAATTTTAGTGTATCTCCCCACTAGAAAATCCAAATGGGCACCTGCCACCTCACTGCCCTGCCCCCAAGATTTAAGATAAAGAACAGCAGAGTTTCTTCAGTGAAGCTATTGAGGTCACCATTTTACTAAAATATCATTTAGTAATTATTGCTTTTGGAAGTCATGAATGCAAAGAATCTTACCGTATTGACCCAATCATGTACGGCTGTGCCAGCTGAACCACAATGGCACCACTGCCTAGCTGGTGACATGTGTAGCCAGAATCCCAGTCATAATTCTTTGTGTCCCCATTCAGCAAGGCATTTCGGCTCCGACTAACTCCTTCAATCACGCTGGCACAATCAGCAATCGTTGCAACATTCTCCATGGGAACTGTGAATCCAAACATGATATGTGCTATCAGCCTAGGAGAAGCCAAATATATCCCAATAGCATGCTTGGAACAAAATTAATTAATTATCATCTCAAATCAACAATAAGAAGGGAACTAGAACATCTCCATTATTGTCTTAAGACAAGGGTTTCCATGTAAATAATTTTAAAAAAGAAAAGAACTGAAGTTCAGGTTGAAGCAGTCTAAATCACATGGAACAGTTAATTCTCCAGTATTTCATTATGAAGAAACAGGATGATAAAATGTGTAAATACATGTAAAATCTCACTACAAAGGGAAGCTGTCAACAATTCAGATTTTCTGGTTTTGGCGGCTGAGCCTGGGGTCTTGCACATGCTAAGCAGACCCTATGTCACTGAGCTACACTGGCCAGCACTTGAGATTAATGAGGTACAGCTACATACATGTGGATTAGAAAGTGTATAAATCCACAATTTCAGCATTCCTAGCACAGGGAAGAGATCCAGGACATGGTACCAATCCCTTTTCAGAAGGCCTGGATCCCGCTTTTGTTTGTTTACTGTTTTGTCACTGTAACAGCTGCTCTTTCTTTGTTCAGAAGCTGCTGTATCTAGAAAAAACAGCCGTGTTTTGATTCTGAGTCGCTCTCTATACTTAAGTCCATGCCAACCTGTTCATTTATGGAAGTCAAGGGTTCCACAAAATGATGGTTGCTCAAGATGACAGAGACTCTCTAAACACTAAGAGGAAGGTGATAAAAGGCATTTTAAGCCCCTGGGCCTGATCTGTGCATTCATGTTGTTCAATCAGGTTACAATTTTCTTTAGACTTTAAGATATTTAACCAAAACCTACAATGTTAACGTGAAATGCTTCTCAGTGTCACACACTCTGAAAAGAAAGTGAGCAATACTACCACCACACCAAAACACTCCTAACTTCAGTGATGGAGGAAATGATCTTACATGTAATCTTCTAAGCAATGTATTGATTCCCAAAGTGGGACAAGCCTGTCCTGAAGCCTTCATCCCACGTCCTTCACAAACTGCTTTGTTCTCTGCAAGTAAGGAAGGTCGTCCGCAGATATGAAAGGCAGGGTAAGGAGGGGAGAGAAAGGTTTTTCTGGGGGTGAATCCCTTGACTATGAAGCCTAACTGCAAAACACTGGTGAAATTACTTGTAAGGGCAGGTTCCTGGCAGAAAAAGGGCTCAGAGAGAAGCTTCCCATGACTCTTAACAAAACAGGAGGAGGATTCTCTTTTGGAGGGTTTACCTGGTACCCCATTCCCTGAAAAAAGGAGTCTTCTGTGATCTGGAAGTGAGGATTCAAGGAACAGAACAATATGCACAGCACAGGGAGCAGGCCAGCAGAAAAGATGCTGCATGGCACCCCACAGGGACACACAGCTGCAGCTCCTCAGAAGCCTGACAGCACATTCACTTCCTACCCAGATGCTGTAGTCAGTCTTCCAGGTAGCTCTGCTGACTGCATCACTCAGAGGTCCCAGCGATGGGACTTGCACTACAGTAGTGAAAAGACAGGGAACAAGAAACTGGCTCTTAAAATGTTGCTACCAAAAGGGAGGTAGTCCCTTTGCTCACACCTCATTGGCCAATGCAAGTCATATGACCTTGCCCAACCTCAAAGAGATTAAGGAGGATGGAAAAAGTTGTCCTGCTGTGTGCACAAGACAGGTGTTCGGGAGACAATATGGAGTGTTCACATCTAACACAGACATTAAGCCAGGATGAAGGTTAGTTAATGGACAGATAAATCTGGTTATCTGTTTTAAGTATATAAAGTATTTTCATCTATGACTATTCCAAAATGTACATATCTAATTGTCTATCCAGGGACATTTAGATTGTTAATCAGTTTTTTCTTTGCCATTACAAGTGTCTTTTAAGCTCCTGGGTAAGACTTTTAAGGAAGGAATATGTAAATATGTATGTACCTATACATTTATACTCATGATAGATGACGCTTATCCTGCTCAGATCTGAAGATGAACATCTGTGGAAAGCTAGGGAACCGAAGACTGGAGATTTACCTAGTGTGACCCTTGGGTAGGAAGACATGGGAATGATCCTAGAGGGACATGCAAGGGCTTCACAGTTTTGGTCATGTTCTATTTCCTGATGAGTATATCAGTGTTTCTGCTCTCCAGACCTTACATGTATGATGCTCATGGGCTCTTGTACACAGGGGAACATTTAATTTTTTTTTCTTATACTAACACCATTTATAAAACCAGAAAGATGTTAAGTCTCTGAAATAATATCCCCCAGATGATTATTTTATTTAATTTTTAAAAAATATTATCTTTATTTTATGTGTATGAATGTTTCGCCTGCATATATGTTTGCAAGTGCACCCATGTCATGCAAGGCCAGAAGAGGGCGTCAAATCCCTTGGAACTGGACTTACGGATGGTTGATATCCACCACGTGGGTGCTGGGAACCTCTGGAAGAACAGCCAGTGTTCTTCACTGCTGAGCCATCTCTCCAGCTCCCCAGATGACTATTTTAAATGCTGATATCCTCCACAGACAACAATTGTCTTATTGCCTTGAGACTATGTCAATTTCCACCTATGTTATATTTTACTGCCTCAAATTTTTGTCCCTAGATAATATAATCTGATTCAATTAGTACATGAGCATCAGAGACTATCACAAGACCAGTACTCATTTGTTTTCAAGCTGTGAAGAAAGGATGGGACAGACATTTACAATTCCTTTATTTTTTTAATTTTCAGACAAAGCCCCAGCTGGTCTGGTATTCACTATGTAGACCAGGCTGGCCTTGATTTCACACAGAGATTCACCTGCCTCTGCCTCCCTAGTATTGGGACTAAAGGTATGCATCACCATGCCTGGCCCCTCTAGAATCTTAACACGGTATAACATAAATGGTATGTTAAAGAATTCTGCCTTCTTAGCAAGTATCTCTGCTAAAGAATAACACATGCCACTGATTTATCTTGGTCTTGATTATATTATTCATTAATGCTTATTAACCAAAGATCTAGAGAAGACCAACATAGAACACACAGACACACCTTACAGATGCACATGGGGACCGACTAAGTACCAATGCAATCTACCCCAAGTGTCATGCTTCTTTTTAGGAGATGGCTTTATGCTAGAACTCTACCAGCAACTCGGCCATCAACTCCACCATCTGCTTCTTAAAGTACACCATCAAAAGACTGTCAACATTCTTACTTCTCATTCCTGTTTTCTGGTGTGGATCAAGAGAACAGTACAATGAACAAATGAAGCCAGTACGTGGAGGATGATGAGGACAGTATCTGGACCTGCCTCAGTGGATGATGATGTAATCAGCATGTAAGCCTGGACTAACCTGACAATCAATGATATGGGATGTGAACTCATAAGGACAAGAACTTTGATTTCTTCCCCCACTGCTGTATTCTATGTAAAGGAACAATGCCCAGCATATAGTAAGTGCTCAATAAATATTTGCTGAGTGACTCAGAGGTAGAATGATACAATGTGAGGCTGCGGTACTTCACCTTGCTTAGCACACGTCCCTACCCAAAGCCACAGAAATCTAAAGTTACTGAATAAAGCAGAAAAAAAATATTGCTTTCTCAGTGAAAGTTTTCTTAGAAAAGTGAAGTATGATCAATCTCTGGGGTTTGACCTCAACTTGGGGGAAGAAACAGAACAGAACAAATCGTCGCCCTCAGCAGAAGAGCTGCTGTCTGAGCACGCACAGCCTTCTGCCCTTGCAGCTTCTCAAAATCTGTCCCACATAAAGTTTGGTCACTCACAGTACAGTAAGATATTTTGGACAGAGAAACAGTTTCAGGGGGCAAGAAGGAAGGGAGGAATGAAGGTTACAGTATGGTTTAGAGGAACACAAAAGGTCTTTTTTACCTGTCTTCTTTAAGCACACTGTAGGAATTGTAACAGAAGAGGTTTGTACTGAATGTCACCACTGGAACACTTCCTCCATTTCAGCAAAAAAATACTTGGATTATTAATCCTTCTCCTAGAACCCAAGCCTCAGCCCACCTATTTGGCCTGCCTAATATGTAATGGTTGCAATATGTTCCAAAGTCTTTGTGCTGGGAAATATCAGAGAGCAGTCCTACTTGGCTGCGGCACAGGGAAGGTGCCAAGTCGTCCTCCCTAGAGGGATGGGGCCACTTTCCATTCAGAATGTTCATTACCATCTTTCATATGCATCTGATAAATTTATTAGAAACACCATCTGGATGGGACTCGGCTTTGTGCTGTGTTTCATCTTCCAGGCTCCTCCCTTGTCCCACTGGAATTTCGGTGCCAATTTGTGTCACTTTGTTTACAAACCCATGCTGCCAGATCCCAGTGTCTTAAGTCTGTCTCTTCTTGAGTTTCCACTACCATCCTCAGCTCCATTCCTATTATAGCAGTCTGTGCTGGGAGCAGGAGGCAAAGGGGAACTGCCTGGGTAGAAATTACTTTTCCCCTCCATGCACATAGCAATTCTGCTCAGACAAATTTAATTTGCTGCTTCTGAATGCAAAAGTTGCATGTTAACAAAGTGTATACATTCTGCAAGTGTGTATGAATATTGGAATACCCTGGCTGTGGGAACACAGGAAAAGTGATCTGAAAACAATTTTATAGCTCCTTGTTCTTATGTAGTACTGGGGGTGGCCAACAGCCTGCCAGTAAATTTAATTCAGGAGTAATAAACTTTGTAAAAGGTAGTTTTACTTCACTAGGACATGACCTGAGGGCCACCTGTACAAGCTATATTTAAAGATACGACTGACATGTTATTCAGCCGCTCCAGAGATCACCTTCCCGAGGTGGGTAAAGTCCTTTAGAAGCAGATTTTTTTTCATATGAAGCACTTACCACCTACAGAAGACTATCTTCAAAAACCTGCTTGTGGGGGCTTTACTCAATGTTTCCCTAGCTGTTTGATTACAAAATTGCTTTCTAACAGCAGAGTGGCTCACTAGTGAACAACTGCTTAATAGTCTCAACAGATTTTTCTTGGAAGATTTTCTAAGTAAATTGCCAAGACTTAGACACAAAGTATTTCCTGATCAGAAGACATCTAAGCTATTTTTAGTTTAAGATCCTGACTATACAGTCCTTTTAGTTGAAGGGGGCTAACCACCTCAAGGTCCATCCCCAGGCCTGTACAAGAACTTGTTGCGGATTAGACAAGCTTCCAAGCCAACTACAACCAACCTTTTCTTGTTACTAAAGGAAAAAATATCCACAGCTGTTATGTCTTAACAACACAACAGCTGTAACCAAACAATGACTAATTAGAGAACAAGGCCATCTTTCCTGAAACTATCAAAACACTGCAACAATGTATTCTTCAACACCAGCACTGAGTTACACTGATAGTTTTATCTATTGGATGAAGGAAAATCACTTTTCAACCATGTGTTACACATCACATCGCCCAGGAAAAGGTCACTGATTATACTTGGCAAGTGATTTTTAAACTTTCCCAAGCTTTTCCCAGGTTCCTCTGTGTGAAGGCTTCCAAGAACAGTCCAGAAAGATCCAGGCAAGACTACCTACCTCAGTCCCTGTAGGGTACCACGGGGAGAAAAGAGGAGACAGACTGTACCTGTTAATGCTGGACACTCTTCTCCAGGCCCTGCTCTGCCTTTTTTCTTGGTCTTCTTCTGCTTTGATGAGTCTCAACCTGAACATTCTGATCATTTCAGCACTAGCTCCAACCTTCACATCACCAAGTTTGTCCAAATCATACACAGACTGCACTCTGACAATCAATCATGCTGGGCTCCATCTTGGTTAGTGATAAGATGGCAGCTTTCTCAACCTTCAAACCCCCAGCCCTACCCTCACACTTGATAGCTCTGAACACTGTAGAGGAAGTGGGCACCTTTCTGGAAGATGAGAACCCAGAGAGGGCCATCCTCAGGAGCTGAGGTGGGATGGGCTGGGGACGGTGGGTCTCAAATGTGGGAGTTTACTGGGATAAGTGAATCGACTGTCCACACACTGGGGCTTTTGAAGAAAAGCATGTTCCCAAACTAGCTACATGGCTGACTCCCTTCAGTGTAGTTTGGCAATCCTGTAGTTTAACTGCTGGAGATTTTAGCTGAGAAAATCTTCAATTAAAAAAGTCTTAAAGAATCAAGCATCAGATGTTTAGCAGCAGTAGCCCCTGCAGTGCATCAAAGAGGGATTCACTCTGTAGGTGAGCCTTGAAATCCAGGACAAAAGTGTAAGGAAAAAGACCAGGCTTCTAGCCCTGTGTAGTCCAACTCATGGAAATATAAAGAACTGTGGTTACAAGAGACTCAAGGAGAGAGTTCAAGGATGATGAAATTCCAGCTGTAGAAGATGAAAAAGTTCTATTGATATGTTGTCCATAACATTTGGCATACAACTAACAATACTGTGTTTTATACTTAGAGTGAATCTCCTGTTGAATGTTTTTTTCTTTTCTTTTCTTTTTTTTTTTTTTTTTTTTTTTTTTTTTTTTTTTTTTTTGCCTTTCTCTGGACATAATCTGCCAGAGAAAAAGACTGCAGTTGTTCCCACCACAGCAGAAGTTATTCACGCTGGTGGCTTGGAAAAACACCCAGCATACAAACAGTTATTATTGTTACAAGTTCTGGAAATGTTCTGAAAATGGTATAAAAACTTAGCATGTAAAGGGCATCTTTTTCTGTGAACAGCATTGTGAGATTTTTTACGTGGATTTATTTTTCATTATGTCTTAAAAGATGCTGAAACCAATGATTTCCTTGTTCCACAGTACTGGATCAAACGTGTCAGATCACAATTTCATGACTGAAGAACAGAGATGTCCTCATCTGTGGGAAGATTTGTCCTTCACTCTGCCCAGAGAATAAGGATGTTCAAGAAGAGACTGCTCATAGCCCCACAAAAGTGGAGGTTTAATGCTTTTGCCAGGAAGTTATTATTTAACTAACTCTTTAATAAATTGATAGTTTTTCTTTAATTTTTAAAAAATTTTATGTGCATGAGTGTTTTGCCTGAATGTATATAAGTGCACCCGTGTTATGCAGTGCCCACAGAGGTCAGAAGAGGAGTCAGATCCTCTGGAACTGGAGTTATAGATGGTTGTTAGCTGCCATGTGAGTGCTGGGATTCCAATCCCAGTCCTCTGCAAGAGCAGCCAGTGCTCTTAACCTCTGATCAATCTCTCCAGCCCCAGCTTTTCTTTTTTGAAGCTGGTGGCTACAGCTGGTTCAAAGTTTAACAAGTTTAAATCTGACTGGGTCTGAGATCAAAAATAACCCTTGAGTCTTAACACCTTGAATAATATTTCTCTAAAACATATCATTAATTATAAGCACTAAAAGCAGTGATGAGGCATTTGAACATTACGTTGGGATCTGGATGTTAAACAGAAAATGTTGCAAACAGATCTGTAGCAGGGCGCTCCTAAAATGCTGGTGGAAGCTTCTGGCCACAGCCCCATGAGGCCAAGAGAAAAGGTTGGCAGAGACATACTGAGTTCTCACAGGCCATGACATCCAGCCTGAGCTGACTGGGGGAAAGAGGTCTCACCCAGAGCAGGACTGGCCAGAGGAGCAAATGGGTGAGTGAAAGGGGGTGAAGCTTCTGACCCCTGGACTCTGAATTGAGAGTCCTCCAAGCCCCAGGGGATGGTCGAGGGACCAGCTTGCCTCCCAGGGCTGCTTCCTCGGCATCTCAGGCACCACTAACTGGGCTGTGGTAAGTTGGGCTGGAGCCATTCAGGTCCCTGGGTTGACTAAGGTGATATCTCTTGAGGGGAGCTCATTTGGACCTGGGAAATCTGGCTTTAGCTTCTGGGACAGCAGGAGTCTGGAAGGTGCTTAAACAAATCAAAAAATGCCCTCAAAAAACATGGTTTACATGACCTTCTGGAGGCCAAAGTCAATCTACACTGGAGAAATAAAATTATGCCATGGTTTTCTGTAGATTTGCAGAGTATGATGAAAAGGTAACTTGTACAGAGGTTTCACTACCATCTCAGTCACTTTGGTAGTCTCTCTAGTGCTTTGGGTATGCACATGGATCATGTGGAAGCACCTTGGCTCTGCAGCCTAGCTCTCCTGAAGCTATCCCCTTACTGCACGTCTGACGAGGCATGAGAAAAGCACTCCTCTCTCCCACCTTCTTCTGTGGAGTCACTGTACCAGGCAACACTTAAAGCAGGAACCCAAAAGCTAAACTCAGTTGGCAGTACAGAGTACAGTTCCCTAGGCATCTGGAGGCAGCCATTTAAACACCCTGGACCTGGTTCTCTGCTTACATCCATAAAGGAGCCATTCCTCCCTCCCCCACCTTCTGTGAACACAAGCAGTCCAATCAGATGAGGTTTACACATGCACTTTGAGTTTCAGATGAACGAATCCCTGACATACTCTTCCCCAGCCAAGAGCGAGGTCTCCCCTGTGGTATGGTGGACAGGCCTGGCATTTCAGGTTGAGTGTTACACAAGGATGCTCTCGTGCTCATGAACCATCTTGTATTTGTAAAGGGGTGGGGGCAAAGGAAGGAAGAGCCAATAACAATTCTACTGACCTGCAAAAAACTATTAGCACCTGCTAGTGTAATATGCACCTGGCAGTTTCAGAATACCAGAGGAAGCAGTTCCTTCTGGTCGATATTTGCTGGGGACAGCAATTTCTGATGTACTGAATCAGATCAAGATCATCTGAGTCATTAGAGCAAAGAAGCCTCTTTGTGCTAATGGCCCAGTGCTTAGGGGGCCTCTTTTGTTAAACAAAAGGGTCTGCCCACATCTACTTTCCAGGACAGCTCTGCTTTAAGGTTTCAGGAGCTATCACAATGCAAGGAGCAAATCAAAACTCTCTCGCACACAAAGATCACAGCTACAAATGGGCTTATAATTTATCTGTGAGACTGCGAGTGAAATGCCAGGTAGCTGTCCTGCTCTTCTCAGTGGAAGACAGGAGGGAGAAGAGAGGAACAGTAGAGGGGGGAGAGGAAGGAAAGGTCCCCTGCAGTATTTAGATGGTCTTCAAATGTTCATCATTTCCTTGGGGTGTGCTCGTTGCCAAGCTGACAGATGTTCCAGGAAACCTGTACTATTCTGAAGAAAGGCTAACCTTTCAAGAATGGAAGGAGGTGGGAGGGGGCCCACAACTAGACAAAGAGATGACATTAAACTGGACAGTAAAGCACCCTTGGCATGCTGGATCCAAGACAGGCAGTGTGATAACCCTGTCACAAAGACCTGGTCTGAGAGACATTTGATCTTCCTATAGTGTTCCTTGTTGAGATTGCAAACTGGCTTTTAAACTAAATATTAGAATGAATGACCTAGGCAATTATTATTGTTCCAAATCATCATGATTCTGAGCAATAAGCTCCACGACATTGCCCTGGGGAAGTCAAAGATACCTATTTGTACTCTCTCCTAAGCATTTACTCACTTGATTTCCCACTCATTCCTCCTTATTGTACTTTATATATACATATATGTGTGTGCACATGTGTGCACGTGTGTGTGTATGAATGAGGGGGGCAGGTTTTTCAAAGCAGACTGTCAATTCTTTCATCCTAGACTTCCCAATCTGGGTGCAAATTTATATGGCTCTCCTGCAGGCCAGATCCTTGATATTTCCTCAAGAAAGCCACATAAGAGAGGGCTGAAAAGACTTAGTCCTAATTTATGAAACAAAGTAGTAGCTTTGCAAAGTCTAGCCTTTTCTAAACAAGGAGGAAGAAAGCAAGAAAGAAAGTTTTGCCTAGGCTCCTCAGTGTGTGCGTCCAGGTAGCAGAACCTACATTTGGGCGGATGACACAGACACCCTTTTCACACACAACTGCCTCTGTCCTCTTCCTGAAGAAGCTGCATCTTCTAGTTATCACCAAGGTACCTTTCTTGAATTTCCAGCACTAAACCAGTTTCCTGCTCAAAATTCACATGTTTTTTGCTCATTATTGTGACTATTCATCTTTTTTCCCCCTGTACCCTGGTTTCACCCAATGTTTTGTTGGCTCTGATGAAAGGTGACTCACCCAATGTCTTCTTGGAGAAGGCAGGCAGATTAACTAATCTATCCATTTAGAGATTAACAGTAATGTGCCACAAGGAAAATTATACCTCCAGCCTGAAAAACCTGCAATTGGGGAACCATTTTGAAGAGTACACCCATTTATATCAATTATCTTGTTTATCAAAGACAATGAACCGCCAACTATTAGTAAAGAGGTGCAGGGTACGCAGTGAAGAATAATTGGGCTTCCTGCTCCAGGAGGCCAATGGCCATTTGCCACTTTACTTGGGGAGGTGACGTTCATAGTGTTTGTTGTATAACTCTCTTCATATTGCCTTTGAAATGTCAAAAGCAAGCACTTAATTGTTTATTACACAAAATGTCACATATGTAAAACACTGAGATATAAAATTATTGTAACTGATCTAACACAGAAATCCTGCCTTTCAGCCTTACAGCTTGTTTGTCAGTCTGGACTTCAGCTTAATTGCCATTGTGTAGGCTGTGCATGCCAAGCGGTTGCTGTCTGAAGAACAATATTCTCTGCATGAGCTGTGTCTTCAGCCAGTTGAAAAACAAAAATAACATGATATAAAAATTACTATTATGGTTTAAAGTACTATGTACTCAGAAGAATGGGGGATGTCAAAATAGCAAGGTCACAGATGCTGGTGGTGTTCTAGCTGAGGTTGAGATGATGCAGAGAGTGGGGGTGCATTGCCCAGCTTTCTCAGCCACTTTGTGTGGACACTAATGTCATACATCTCTACCCCTGGCCTGTGAGCTTTGAAATTACCTATCTTTGGGAGGTAAGTCACAGAACCTGGCAAATGTACAGAAACCAAATCTCCTTCCTGGGCTGCCCACTATTCCAATATTGCTAAACCCACCCTCTGGCAACCCTGTTATGTTTGGGCTCAAATGATTCAGTTTCCCTCTGTAGCCAGAAAATCAAACAGGAAAGGAGAAGGGTTCAGAGGGAAGGAAAGGACAAAGCAGGAGTAAAACCAAGCAGCACATTTCTAAGGGAAGGACTGTCCAGAGAGCTGGAAGGCTTCTCACTGTCCTTTAGATACAACATACATATCAAAACTTTTGTGGGTCTGGAGAGTTGGCTCAGCAGTTAGGAACGCTGGCAGCTCTTATAGAGGACCCGGGTTCAATTCTCAGCATGAACATGGTGGCTCACAACTGTCTGTAACTCCAGTTCCGGGGAAATCTGACACCCTCTTCTGACCTCTGTGGGCACTGCATGATGTGGGTGCGCTTACACACATGCAGTCAATACACTCATACACATAAAATAACAGATAAAATCAAAGAGGCGTTTTGTGGCTGACTAGATGATGACAGTCAGCTGACAAGCGAGCTGAGTGCAGCTGCAGCTGGCACAGAAGGAAAGCACACCATCCCATGCCTGTTGCAGCTTCACTCTCACTAGCACTGACTGACGTTGTCTCAGATGCTAATCTGCACCCAGGGAGTGTTGGTAAGAAACCAACAGGAATGGAACGCACCAAATCAAGTTTATACTTGGAATGCTGAAGAGCACTTAGTTCAAGAATTAGAAAATGTGTATCTTATCACACATAGCCCAGAAAGTGCAAAAGAGGGAAGCTATTCAAGTTATTTTAATACAGCTTTCATTTTCAGTCAGCCTAGAGACAGGGTAGAACAGAAGTTTACAGGTGCGCTTTACTTAAGAGGTCCAAGAATTCTAAAATAAATATTAGCCAGCCAAATCCAATCATTATTTTGAAAATGCAGCAGTGTGAAGCACTACGTGCCCCAGAAATGCAAGTGTGAGCATCACTAGAATGTCTCTCCTCAGCAAGTAAGATTACCTTCGCGTGACACAGAAGTGAGTTGGTCTAGAGAGGATGTGGGGCCAGGGCTAAGTAGACAGACTGTAGGGTGGTGAGGAAGGAGAAAGGTGGGGCACACATTGGTCGGCTGTGGCAGTAGTGGTGAGTAACTGACCAGGAATCAGAACCACACTGAAATGACGACGAACACTCTTCTGTGGCTGGTGCACTGGCAAGGCACAGAAAAGCCACGTTTGATGCAGGTGGTGGAGGAGGAAAAGCTGCTTGTGCGTTCTGGTGGTGGGGTGTGAACTAGCACAGGCAGGCACAGGGTGTGGGGCAAGAGGAGTGCTTTAGTGAGCAGGATCACCCTCTGGCACACAAGTCCCAGAGGAGGGAGACACAAGGAAATCCAGCGCAGCGCTATTAAAGAGTGGGAGACTGAAGATCACCAGGTGCTCATCACGAGGGAAAAGGGTGCATGAAAGAGGCGGGGATGTCAGTGTCTGCTTCAGGCCTGCATGAGGGTGACGTGATGCTATGCAGTGCTGGAGCAGTGCTGAGCACACAGTGGCATTATATAAATTCACTGCTACATTTACAGTCATGATGGGATACTGAGACACAATGACATGTCAATCTTAACATGATATTGCAGGAAAAAAGTATAAAACAAATGATTCGTAGCACAAAACATTTTGGAAAACTACAATACATAAAAACTGCTAGCATTATAATCTTTGAGAATTATTAAGGAAATCATTAACCATATGAAGATGGCGTCATAAAGAAGGGACCAAGTGTGGGGCTCAAAGAAACAACAGCCAACGAGAAGACCGTGCACAGACCGAAAATGGCCTGTTCTGACCTTGGATTCATGAGTAATACAACTCAACATATTTACAGTACTTAAAATACTTTGAAAAAACAAAACAACCCTCCTGAAAGCAATTAAGCTGGGTTTTTCCCTTTTGTTTTATAACAGACATTTAAGGCTTAGAGAAATAGTATCGGTTTTTGTAAAATGACTTACTGGCACAGTCAATCCTAATTTTTCAAAAATTTATACTTATAAATTTTACTATTCACTCAAATTCACTCAAATTCAAGAGATTGCATCTCATTTATTATATAGCAAAAATATATACTATATAGTGGGAACAGGATTTGGTTGGTCTGGTTCTCAGAATGCAGCTCATCATTTCATTCATTCACTCATTCGTTCTTTGTCAAGATTCCAAGTGCTAATACAGCAATGCACAAAACCCACAGGCCCATCTATTTAAAAAACATGAACAAATGTGCAGTGACAAATGAGAATAAGTGATCTAAAAGTAAAATTCCAGATCTCTGAGCATCACATAAAGAAACAATACAGACTGAGAGAAGAGAGCCAGGGCAGGCTTTTCTGGATAAGTGACACTGAGGTAAAACTAAGGCGTTAATAGGGGCTGCCTCAGGAAACGGGGTGTGGCTTGATGAGCTGAGAGTGGGGAAGGAGAGAGCAGAAGAAGCACCCCGAGAGAAAGGCAAGTGTGAAGGCTGTGGTCTCGGAATGGAAGGAGGTCTGCCTGGCCTGAATGGAGAGAGCCATGTGAGGACCTGCACAAGATGAAGCAGGTGTGCCAGTGCCAGACAGTGGGCACCGTGGTGAAGACTCTAAACTTCCCTGTGGGCGATGGACAACTGGAGTGATTCTGAGTCAAGGTGGGTTCTGATGAGTTAGAAAAGGCCAATAGGTGGACTAGAGAGGGCATGGCAAGGACAGCTAGCTGGCATCATGGGGGAGGTGGTGGTGGCCTGCCTGCGGGTGGCAGCAGCAGTGGCAAGGGGACAGACCTGTCATTTGGAATGTAAAGCAGTATCAAAGTTATTTCTATAATATAAAGTGTCTGTGATGTGTATTTTAGTGTGTTTCCATGGTTTGCTGAGGTATGTACTTCCAATTTTTTGTAACAGGCATCTATTGAACATTAATTCATTGAAGAATTACCGGAGAAAAGACTGATAATGCTCCCAGGGTGACTGGTTCCCTGAGCTAGGAGGAAGGAAAGGGTCTTTCAAGGTTTCCTCAACGATCACTTGCCACCGAAGATCATTTCCCTGCCTTACACCTCTTGCCACTTGCTGAGTGGTGGCCATCCTGTCAGGGCTGGGGTCAGGGGAGCAGACATGACAGTTCTGAAGGAAAATGTCTATCAACTCACATTTGATATTTAAGGATTCATTTCCGGAAGATGCCAACGGGAGCACTCTAACCCTTCTGCACTCCACATCTCACTTGAGCCCACACTTTTACACTGGGCTTTATTACCATTCTAGCTGATCTCATCATGGCTTCATGGAAAACAACTTCACCAACGACCATTTCCTGTCATTATGGGGGCAGAATTGCAGTCATACCTGGCTTGAGCACTAGGTAGTTTTTATGATAATTTTACCACAGGTAATGTTGTGATTTTTAAGTACATTCTCTCTTACAGCACTGTACCAATTCCCGTCCTTAGAAAGATAAGTATCTAATCCAGCTATAAAAGAAATATACCAATCTTCACAGTATTAATGAGACAATAAATTAAAAAAGAGGGCTGTGTCCCAGTTGGCTCACCTACAAGCTTCTGTTCTCATACCATCCCTTCACGCCACTCAAACCAGTGACCCATCCACGCCCCACAAAGCAGAAAGGGCCCATCAGTGTGGGGACCCCTCCCAAAACATTTAATGCAGCAATATGCTTCCTTGACTTCCAGATCCTAAAGGCTTCTTGTGCTTCACAAAAACACAGCCTGACTGTATTTTAATGAACATGTGATGCTGTAAGGTCAGAAGGCTCTGGGATCTTCTCTTCTAGCTCCTCCCTCCCATTTAAAGCATCTTCCTTACATAGTGACAGCACCGGCATACACTGAACTGAACAGGTGAAACATGTACTGTTTGATGGGCTCTGAAGCATGCAGCTGCTCAGGAGACTCTCAGTACAATCAGCTAATAGAGCCCTGCACCAGTCCCACCCTCTGAGATTCCTCCACAAGCCCCCCACAGTCTAGACTCCAACACAGATGGAATCACATCATAGTGCTCGCCTTTCTAACTAGCATCTTCCATCCAGGTTCTCCAGGACTCCTTTATTCAGCAGGTTCTTTGGACAAGCCAACATCCAGCATGACAGCATTTTCCCTCATCCACAAAGACTCTTCTCAACTGAAAGGACTGTGTTGGTGTGCACAGAGGGTTCTGAGGTACTGGCCCTGTCTGCCACTCTGCCCTGTCTCTCACTTAAAGAAGGTAACATGAAAATAGCTTTATTAGAAAGAAACATTGCTGGCTGGGAAGATAGCTCAGGTAGTGTTTGCAGCACAAACATCAGGACCTGAGCTCAATTCCCAGCACCTATGCCAAAAGCCAGGTATAATAATATGCTGGGGGGGGGGCGGCAGGGCTGAAGGGCTGAGACAGGTGGATCCCAGGCATTCATTGGCCAGTCAATGCAGCTGAATTGATGAGCTCAAGGTTCAATGGGAGAGCCCATCTCAAAAAATGTGGGGAGTAATTGAGGAAGACATCCATGTTGACATCTGGCCACTACATGCACATGCATGCATGCACCCCAGCAGTCCCCAATATGAAAAAAAAAGAAATATTAATTTCCCCTGATTTATATAAAAGTTTCACATATTCACTGAAAAAATACATAAATAAGGAAAAATACTTTTAACAAATCACTTAAAAAGTGAGTGGATTTGGAGAAAGAGTCTTTAAAGGGGAAACTAAGGTTGAATGAGGACTGATATCCTTATAAGAAAGGAAGAGATACCAAAGAGTGATGAGATACAAGAGGTCATGAAAAGACACTGGGAAAGGTGTCATCTCCGTGCCCAGGACAGGGCCCTCTGGAGAGACCAAGTCTGCCAATGGTCTGAGGCTTCTGACCTACAGAAGTGTAAGAAAATGCATTCTGTCCTCTAGGCCACCCGCTTTGTGATATTTTTATGGCTGTCTCAACAAATTAATACATGCACATGTAAAAATACATATATTATCTGTAATTTAAAAATACCAACATCAGAGCTAGAGAGATGGCTCAGCAGTTAAGAACACTGGCTGTTCTTGCAGAGGACCTCGGTTTGAATCTCAGACCTCGGTTTGAATCTCAGCACCCACATGGCGGCTGACATCCATCCATAACTCCAGTTCCAGGGCATCTGCTGCCCTTTTCTGTCCTCCACTACCGGCACTGCACAACACAGGTGCCCTTACATACACACAGGCAATATACTCAATACATATACAATCAAAGTAAAATGAAAAAATATATACCAGCATTGTTCTTGCTATGAAGATTGCACCCTTCTGTTTTGTACCACAGGGCAGGCATTTTCCTGCACAGTGAATGGCAACATGGAAATGCCAATGTGTGACTGCATCATTGGCCATTCCGTTGTGTCCTTACTGTGGGACATGCACAGCCCTGCCCCTTGTTAGGGCATCATAAATAATACTGCACTGAGCATTTTTATAGAAGAAATGTTCCGAGTATTTACTTCGGAAAAACTACTAGAGGTAGAAACAGCAGAACAGGAGGTATTTAAAAGAAAAGACTCTACTAAAATGCTGCCAAATTATTTTGTAGAAAATCTGTACCATCTACACCTGAGCAGTGCACAAGATTGCTCATCTCAACACTCTCATTATTTCATTTAAAGCATCTCTGCCAACATGATTTTAAAATGAAACCTGACAAGTTGATTTTCAAGCTCATCGGAAAAGAAAATTTGAAAGAATAGCCTAAAAATTTAGAAAGATGAATAACTATGAGTGCAAATTTTCAGTATGACATGGCAAAAAAAAGCTCATGGAATACAAAAGCTAAAACAGATGTGCAAAACCATGACATGTGCAATTTCACATCAACGAAAGAAAAGGTGAAATAATTCAAAGAACTTTAAGATCAATGTTATCAAATTTCAAAAATGAAAGTGAAATACCTACCTCAAACCAAACACAAATGACATTTTTAAATGGGTTAAAAAGCTGAACACTGAATGCATACACACCCGACAATACCAACACCACAGCTGACCCCGGACCATTCTGTAGTGTGGTATGTCTCTATATTGTGGGCTGTGTGGAGGAGGATTGGGTATTTCTAAGTGAACCATAAAATGCAGAAGAAAACAAATGATTGACAGGTATAATCAATACAAAATCCAAAACTTCTGTACAACAAAAATATCATAAAGTTAGGAGATAGCACATAGTCTAGATGTTGCAATGTATGCGCACACACACACACACAATGAGGCACAGAATGAATGTCCATAATGCACAAATTACCAATAAAAACCAAGCTGTCAAAAGAACACAAGGGGGTGATTCATTAAAAAGAAAAATGGCCAAGAAGCATAAAGACATTCACTTGTAGTAACAACTAGATGAATGCAAGTTAAAAAAGAAAAATTTTATTTGACTTAATACATTCCTATATTGTTTGGCATTTTTTAAAACTGTAAATTAGAAATTTATAATTGTATAAATTTAGGGGGTACAAAGTACCACTATGGTTCATGAATACAATATAAAATAATTAAATCTAATTGCTTAACGTTGCCTTTATTTCAAATACTTAACTTTTTCGTGAGGAGAAAATTCGAAATTTGCCCTTAGCAATTTAGAAGTGTACACTATGTGGTAATTAGCTCACCATACTGGGCAATAGGAAAAAGCCTGCTCTTTCTGTCTGACTTCCTATGGCCTTTGACCACTGTCTCCTCATTGTCCCATCCCAGCCTCTCTAACCACCGCTACTCTGTGTCTGTGTGCTCCACTGTGCTGTAGTCCACAGAAGAGAGAACCTGCAGTTTTGTCTTTGGGTGGCTGCTCAACTCCCCAGCACACGATCTCTAGCTCTGCCCTTCTATCACAAATGA
The DNA here is from genome assembly GCF_000622305.1 of Nannospalax galili. Classification (NCBI taxonomy): domain Eukaryota; kingdom Metazoa; phylum Chordata; class Mammalia; order Rodentia; family Spalacidae; genus Nannospalax; species Nannospalax galili. The sequence goes on along the minus strand of NW_008343842.1, from coordinate 1,076,980 downwards.
ATCATATTCCATTGTGGACATCTGCTACCTTCCCACAGGAGCTGCAGACCTCTTCTTGACAAACAGATTTAAATATTTACTATTTTTATTTCATATGTAAGTGCACCTATGTCGTGCAATGCCCATGGAGGTCATAAAAGGGTGTTGGATTCCCTGTAACTGAAGTTATGAATGGTTGTTAGCTGCCATGTGGGTGTTGGGAACTGAACCTGGGTCCCCTGCAAAAGCAGTCAGTTCTCTTAACTGCTAAGCCATCTCTCTAGTCCCTCAGCAGTGGGACTGTTGTATATGGTAATTTTTAGTTTTAGTTTTGCGAGGAACCTTCACAGTTTTCAGGGATGGCCGTACTTGTTTACACTCCTACCAACAGTGGGAAGGTCCTTCTTCTCTACACCCTTGCCAACACTTACTATCTTTTTATCTTTTGATAACAGCTATTCTGACAGGTGTGAGATGACATCTCATTGTGCTTTTAATTTGCATTTCCCTAATGCTTAGCGACTGAAGTATTTTTCTGTTGGCCATTTGTATGTCTGCTTTTGTGAAATGTCTATTTGGGTTCCTTGCTGATTTCTTTTAACTGCCTGTTTTTTATTTTCTTGCATTGCTTGAGGTCCTTATATAGAAATCTGGATATAAATCCTTTATTAGATGCATAGTTTGCAAATACTTTCTCCCAGTTTGAAGACGGTCTCTGCACACAGCTGTTTACTTTGGTGGGAAGACGCTGGTTCAATGCAGCTCCATTTGTCCCCTTTTGCTCTTCTTGTATTCACCTTCAGGGTTAATTAAAACAACGACAACAACAACATTGTCTAGAATAATGTGTAGTTCTCCCAATGTTTTCTTTAATAAGTGTATAATGTCTGGTCTTATGCTTAAGTCCTTAATCCATTTAAAGTTGAGTTGTTTGTGGCATGGGGTAAGGGTTCATTTTCATTTTACGCATGTCAATATCCAGTTTTCCCCACTCCCATTTATTGAAGAGACTCCTCTTTTCCCACTGCATATATGTGGCATGATGGTTAATAAACCAAAACTTGTTTTAAATGTAGAAAGAGGAGACGTTCAAAGGAGCACTAATGACCATGGAATGCCATCAAATCCTTCTTCACTCCTGTTAGTTCCCTTCATTACCCAAATACTCAAGGTGAAAAACAACACAGAAAGAAAAGGGAAGACAGCAACCTGGAGCTCCTTTAAATCCATTCTTCTCAAGAAACCAAAAGTAGACAGTGCTGTACAGAATATGCCTGCAGCAGGAAGTGAAGTAAGAGAGCCCCTTTTCTCATGGCATAAACCTGGCAGAGGTTAGAGATCAACTGTCTGCACATGTATGGGTTTGTGTACAGCTCTATTTTCTTCCACTGAATCCATGAACATGGGATATCGTTATATTTATTTCTGTGATCTTCAATTTCTTTCAGTGGTCTTTTATAATTTTCAGTGTATAGGTCTCTTACCTCCTTGGTTAAATTTATTTAGAAGTTTTTTTGGTTTGTTTGTTTGTTTTTGAGACAAGATCTTGCTATGCATTCCAGGCTAGAACCGTTGATCTTCCTGCCTCAGCACTGGAATGACAGGCACAAGCCACCACAGCCCAATGGTATTTCTTGTAGCTACTGTAAATAATATTATTCTCTTGATTTCTTATTCAAACATCACTGCTGCTATATAATAGTGCTAATGATTTTGAATGTTGATTTTATATTGTGTAACTTTACTGTATTTATTAGTTCTAGCATTTTTTTTTTTTTGGTGGAGTCTTTTCTTATGGGGTCATTTGTTACCAAACAAGGACAATGCTATTTCTTCCTTTTGTAGCTTGATATTCTTTATTTTTTTTCTCTTGTCTAAGTGCTCTGGGAAGGACTTCCAATACTTTGTTTCTGATTAAGAATGATCGTGTAAATAAATTGTCTAAGAAACCTGCCCCAAATGGAATCTTATTTCAATATGCATTTATTCAGTTATTAGTGATGCCAACCTCTTTCAAGTTTATTTAGTATTACATTTCTTTTTAAAATAAATTATTGTTTACAGGGGATTCAATTTTTAAAAAACTTCTTTGCATTACTTTTATGGTAAACACAATAACTCATTGTCATGCATGGCACAATTATTTTTTCCCAGTTTGTCAAATACCTTTGAATTATATTTATGGTTTCTACCTTTGCTTTTATGATGAAGTTGTTCCCTACACTGAAAGCAGAAACTTCTTATAATAGTTCCTACAGTTCTCTTGGAATAACACTGTAAAATGTAACTCTGTAACAGGAAACTATTTTGGTGGACCCTTGAAGAATTTCAGAAAATTGTTTCAGCCATGGAGTGTCTCCACATCCTTTGCCATAGAATCTTCCTTCTCTAAGTGGCAATGGGGAATGTCAGCTTTATCTTGCATTACAGTCTTACACCTACTGGCATTCTGATTCAGAATTTGTATGGCTGCTCAGCTTACCTACCAGTCTACTCTCATATCAAAGCATTCTCTAATATGTACCATTAATATATGATGGCACACACCACCCAGTTCACTCAGTTTTAAATTTTTACTTCTGTTTCTAATCTAATGTCGTTTCAACTATTGGGCAAAACCTTTGGAATGTATTATCTTAGCAGACCAGTAGCTTTCACCAATGCGAATGCCACCAGACAGCACCTGAAATCCAGAGCAGCTCTCCCTACTTTGCTGCAACCTGCTGATCTGATGCACCTGATGTTCTCACCAATATATTTGGCAAATGCTTTAATCTACGACTTTCTTTTGTTCTATGGCTATAAAACGTACATGTAACCACTTCCACCTCAGACCATGTTACTAGGGGAAGGAGGTCTACTGGGAGCTGCTCTGTCTGTGGAGTGAGTCACATGCTGAGCACTGGTGATTCTCCTGAGCTTTTACCTTCTCCATGAGGTCTAGGTCCCCCTCCCTCCTCCCCCCTCCTCTTCTCTTCTCTTCTCTTCTCTCTCTCTCTCTCTCTCTCTCAAGGTCTTCTGACCCCCTTCCCCTCAGCTCAGGCTGGAGCCAGTTCAGTTCAGTGTTCCTATTCTACCTGTTAGCTTCTCCCAATACACAGTTTAATGTGTTGTCACGTTCTGTTTAAGTCATTCTCCACTATTACTGCACCCAATCTTCCCAGGAAGAAACTACACCTGTGTCTCCATATTTCCACAGGGTCTGAGATACACTTGGAAGACTCTTAATAAGTATCTGCTTAATGCCAGGAAGTTTACAGTAGCTCAAGAAGTTAAGTTTCACTGACAATCAGAACTTGCCTTATTAATTTGGATTAGAGGAATTGGTTTAGGAAGGAACAAGGGCTTGGTACACACCAGTGGAGACACACTGGTGCCATCATAAGGAAATTATCTGCATTAAAGCCTTTAGGGCCCTTCCTAGCCTGAAGTCAGCTTCTAGTCACACTCTCACACCTTCAAATGCTAGTGAACCTCCCACTCCCAAATGAATCCATTTCTGCTAAATATTTTATTTTTATTTTATGTGTCTGAGTGTTACACCTGCGTGTAAGTGCACCCGTGCTGTGCAAAGCCTGTGGAGGTCAGAAGAAGGTGTCGGATTCCCCTGAACTGGAGTTATAGATGTTTGGGACTCGAACCTAGGTCCTCTGCAAGAGCAGCCAATGCTCTTAACCACTGAGCCATCTCTCCAGCCTGTATACTTGCTTTTCTAAACACAGTTGTGAACACAAAAGTCATAACATATACCTAGTTCAGTAGATACAAAGGCCCTGCATGGCTGATTTTCAGCTGTTTGCTTTCCCTGAACTTTTACATCATTCCAAGAACACTTAACAACCTCCGAGTACTTTTAGATGAGTCACAACCATAACTCTCCTGTTTCTGCTTCCTGCATTCCACTTCTTGGAGGGAAATAAGTGTCACCTTGTCACTGTATAAAATAGCACACTTGTTATGTTCTGTAAAATTTGCTCAATTCTTCAAAGTCTAACTCAAAACACCATCCTTCAAAAGCCTTATCTTAGCAAGCAAGAAAGTATGTTGGGGTCCCTTTACATCCTAACTAAGCACGTAACCTTTCCCCTACTGTATCTGCTGTTCTCAACACTGTACTCCATCCTCGTCAATGTGAGCCAGCAACTCCGAGTCAGGTGGCCAACTGCTGGTGGAAGGAGACTCTTTCCTTGTGCTAGTCATCTGTCTCTTTTCAGCTCCCGGACTAGCCTGGTCTAGCCTAGCTGAAACTGCAGCTCTCAAACTCCCTTTAACAGCCTGGCATCTGGTTCTGCCAATGGAAGTAACTAGGAGTAGAATGAAAGTGGGAGAAGTGGTTGGCTATATTGGCTTCCGGTAGCAATGCTGGACATGGCACCAGCCAAGTTCACACAGAAAAGTCCAAATGTGATGGAGCTTTCCCAGAAAAAGAGAAGGCAACATGGCATGATCAGTGTCTATGTGGAACCCTGTCATAACTGTGGCAGAGAACATTCAATCAGAATGTATGTTACCACAGAGGGGAGACAAAGGGACTAAATGTAATGGGGAGCTAAGGAAAAGCATATAAGGCCAAGCCTGGATGCACTCAGGGCTCAGCCTTTGGATGAGAATCCACTGAGCTGGTGCTGGCATGCTGAAAAGCCTCGGTGTGCCATCTCTCTGTTCCAGTATCTACCATCACAGAGGCAGTGGCAGGCAGGCAAGAGCATACCACAGCTTCACCAACAGACTTCCTATGCCTCTGGCTTACCCAGATCAATTGCTAACCAGGAACTAGAACTAAAGGCCACAGGTCTTCCTGGCCCCATGCTGGCAGATACAGAGGTAATGATGGTCTAAGGCTGATTAATAGGAATGCCTTTCCATCACTTAAGAGCTCAAGAGTCCTAAATTTTGAACCTAGCTCCATGTTCTAGTGTCTCTCATGGAGCATGAAGAGCATCAAGGATAGCCAAGGATAAGAGTGGAGAGGGACTTATGAGGCCATGTATCTTCCAGAAGCTCAAGAAGGCCTGAGGAAGGGAAGCCAGATTCTTGGAATGCTGAAAACCTTTCTAAAACCAGCTAGTGTTTACTGCTCCCCCAGGTCTTACTAAGAGCTGGTCTATTCATCTAGAAGACTCATTAGAGAGAGCTATTTTAAAGAAGAAATGCAAATGGCCTTTAAACATATAAAAAGAAGCTCAATTTCTCTCATAAGAGAACTACAGTTAAAAGTGCAGGAGATACATTTCGTACCTAAACTGGCAAACTGCTTAAGTCCAACAATGTGCTCATGGCAAGGCTGTGGGAAAGTGGTCTGCCATAAGAAGCCAGTGAGCACCTACACATGTTATTTAACTCTACAAAGTTGAGTGTGAAAAACTTCAGCTGAACTTTATGTGCATTCCCCCTTGCATTGTGAAAGCCCTGTTCTAGGAATCTATCCCAAAGGCATGTTGGAGAAAACAAGAAAAGAGAAATTCACAAGGCAATCAAAACTATTTGTAGTAACAAGACTGAAAACAACCAAAGAGTTCAATAGCAAGGAGCAAGCTAAATGAGCCTGGTACATCTACATTGAGTCCCATGGAGCTGTCAAAACAAATGAACCACATCTTTCTGTATCATAGTGCCAGCTGAGTATATGATTTATTTGTTTTTACTTTATGTGTATGAGTGTTTTGTCTCCATGTATGTACTTGCATCAGCTGCATGCATGCAATGCCCATGGAGGCTAGAAGAGGGCATTGGATTCCCTGGAACTGGAATCACTGACCAGACTTTGAAATACTTAGGGGACATTTCACTACTGACTGATCATTTAATACTCTTAAGGAATTATCATCATTCAAGTTTGTGAAATTATAATAGTATTATAATTCTGAATACAAAAAAGAAGTCTTACTTTTAAAGATACACAATGAAATATTTATGGATGAAATGATAAGATACTTCAAATTTCTTTGAAATAAATGGGGAGGAAGTCATAGATAGGTAAAACCAAGTCACCTATGAGTTGCTATTTCTTGAAGATAGCTAAATGGGGACTACTGTCTCCAAGTGAGTAGCTAGCAAGATATCCAAAGTAGTGAGGTAGAAGCAGAATTTGGCAATGGTTATAACAAGCAGCACTTGGTAAATACTATACACAGATCACAAATGGAGTGTGAAACAAACCTCATGTTTGGGAGGTAGGAGACTTAAGAAACAGCAAGCACTCTGTTCTAACAGCTCCTTCTAAGCCTCACTGGAAGGACAGGTCGGACTCTTACAATTGCCTCCTACCATCAGGAGACAGCCACCATAGGTCCAGTCTCCCAGGAGAGAACACATCCTAGCAGGACCACAAGCAGCCACAGAGTGAGTAGGGCTGTAGGAGCTGATGCCAAAGTGGGCAATGATCCAGCCAGGGACATAAGGACATGGTCAACTTGAAGACTTTGCTCTGTGCTATGCACATGAAGCAGCATGAAGAGACATTCTGTCATGAAAAGTGGGAAAGAAGCAGGCAGGAGGCTGCACGCCTCACCTCCCAGCACTTGGGAGTCAGAAGCAAGAGGATTCTAAGTCTGAGGATCTATAAAACAAAACAAAACAGAAAAAAGCAAAATTCTTCCCCAAACTGAAAAAGAAAAAGAAAGCAAGCCTTTGGTGTAAAAAGCCTAAAGTGCACAGGGCTGATGCACTTGCATTTACCGTGTTATTTTTTGGCATCATTACTTTTTTTGTTGTTGTTGTTTTGGTCTTTTTGAGACAGGGTCTCCCTATAGCCCCAGCTGTCCTGGAACTCACTATGTAGACCAGGCTGGCCTTGAACTCACAGAGATCCGCCTGCCTCTGCCTCCCGAGTTCTGGGATTAAAGGGGTGCGCCACTATGCCTAGCGGCATCATTACTTTTAAAAATTATTTATTTTTATTTTACATGTACGAGTGTTTTGTCTGCACATATGTAAGTGTACCCACACATGCAATGCTTGCGGAGGTCAGAAGAGGGTTGGATCCCCTGGAACTGGAGATAAGCACGTGGGTGCTGGGAACTGAACCTGGGTCCTCTGCAAGAGCAGCCAGTGCTCTTAAACACTGAGCCATCTCTCCAGTCCCATCATTACATATTTTAAGTAGTAACAATAAAGTCTGATTAAAAAAATGCAAATACTTTTAAAAAGTAATTTTTAAGGTCTATAGAACAATAGTTCGAGGATCCTGAACTATGAAAGGAAGACTGAGAACTCAGAATTTCTGAGTCTAATAGTAAGTGTCGACACTCTACAAATTATTCACAGTACTTCTGTTTTCTTGCTTTCTTCCTTCTGTGAAGATCTCAAGTTTAATGAATGTTTCCCAAGGACAGAGTGCCTGCCTAATAGGAGTGTACAGTTTAAAAATAAGTGTGGGGGACTGGAGAGATGGCTCAGCAGTTAAGAACACTGGTTGTTCTTTCAGAAGACCTGGGTTCGAATCCCAGCACCCACATGGCAGCTAAAAACTGTCCATAATTCCAGTTCCAGGGGATCCGACTGCCTCTTCTGACCTCTGAGGGCATTGCACGACATGGGGTGCACTTACCTACATGCAGGCAATACAAGTACAACATAAAATTTAAAAAAAAAGGTCTGGGTGTGGGGCACACACCTGCAGTCCTAAGTTACTTGGGAAGCTAAGGCAAAGGATCACTTGTGTCCAGGAGAGGGAGGCCAACCTGGGGAACCAAGGGAGGCTTCATCCAAAAAAAAATTAGCCTCCAAGTACACCTGTCTCCAGCAGTGGTCCACTCCTTTCTTAGGAGGTCTCAGCAGGACAGCTGGCTAAGGCCTGTGTGCTGCTGAAATGCATCTGTTGATCAACATGGAAATATGTCCATTACTATTACTATTCAAGCACTTCTGTAAGCTAAGCAAAGCCACAACATCAGACAGAAGATGAGACCCCCTGTGTTCCCACACACTAACACCACCTCCCTTTCTGCCCAGTCTAGACAGCTCTGAACTGTGAAGATGGTCCTGAGGAAGGTCAGAGTGGACCACACTGCAGGCCATCCACTGCTAAGTGAGCACACATAGCTCCCATTTAGCTGAGGGATGATGACAGACAAATGACTGCAGAGCTCTTCGCAGGCAAACTTGTAAGCCTCATAGAAAAGGGCTTGAAGAAGTGTTCAACCAGACACCAAAACCACTTCTTGTACTGCAATCTTCTTCCATCATCTGGCATGCCTGAGATTATGGCTTCAGATAATGCTGACTGCTTCAGCTTGAAAGAAAACACACAGACCAGTGTGTCCCTCCTTCACTACAACTGATAGCAAGTTTCACTCTTATAATGACCTCTCTGGCAAATAGGCCTGTTTCTTAGATAATTACAGTGCCAACAAACTTGCCCTCCCTCCAATAGGAAGGGGACTATGGTTTACACGAATGGCATGTACTATGCATATATAAAAATGTCATTCCTGGGGCTGAAATGAGGTTACACACCTTGGGAATTTGTAGGCTTTTGGTTCCTTGAAAGGACTGTACATATTCATAAACAGCGAGGCCCACAGTCCCCAGAGGACCTGGGCAGCACGAGAAGTAGCCTCTCCATAACTCTGTGGCCAGACATCTATACACCCTAAGAACAAGAAGGTAGTGGTACTACATAGTGCTTCAAATTTGTTAACTTACAAATTACCTGAAAGTCACAAAAATAGCACTGATATTCGATTTAAAAAATCTATAATGAGACTACTATCCTCAGGCCTCTTGGGGTAAGTCTATAGCGCAGCTCTCCGCGCTGGAACTCCCTAAGCCACATTCACCCTTCCATCCCTACC
>NW_008343842.1:1061262-1062407 GCF_000622305.1 Nannospalax galili | reverse complement strand
GTATTTTGTATGAAAAAAAAAAAAAAAAAAACAAGTGTCTTCTTGGGGTTCCTCAGGTTGAGGTGGGGAATGAGAGCAAATCATTCTGGAGGAACGCAAGGGAAAATGGCTTTAGATACTTGGGTGACGATAGAATTTATTCTCATAATTGTTTTAATAGCTTTTGTATAATCTTCATCGCTATTATGAGATATAAAATGTATTTATCAAATCTGTAATCATTATGCCAAAAAATCTGAATTACTGTAACATTTTGTATATTTGTTAAAACTGTAACTTTAATTGTAAAAAAAAAATTTAAAATAAAAAAAATCTATAATGAAATGAAAAACAAAAGAATTATTTTGAACAGTTCTTTTTTTCATTGGAAAAATTTCCAGTCTTGTTATTTTATTAATATTATGATCCCAAAGTTCCGTAAGTAAAGACTTATGAGGAAAACACAGCGGGTGTTAGGGAATTTCAGGCTATGACCATTCAAAAACTAGTAAATATATCTGTTATGGACACTACCGAGTCTTTAAGACCTGGGTCAGTGCAGACATGTGTCCCAACATGGATAGGAATTGAGAAGGACAAGAGAGCCAAGGGCTCCTCCCAAGCCCATGTGACCCGAGGAACAGATCCTCATACGACCTTAAGAGTAAAAATAAATTGGTTTATTTGGGCCAACTATGTGGCCTTAAACACCCAAAAGGAAAGTATAACCAAAGATTAAAGGGGCCAATATAATTTTTTAAGAGATCATACGTATAGCTAAAGGCTACATAACAAGCAACAATGCCAGATAGGAGATACCTTCTTTTGAGTAGTTGGCCAGGATGGCCAAAGGGACTCCCAGAGAGTAACCCAGCATAGAACTGGGAAAATGAACAGCAGTCCCCAATCTTATCTAAAGGAATATTGACAACTGATTGCTGCTAGATGAAGAACAGCTGTCCTTCCTAAAACCTAAAGACCTCTAGATGGGCTGACTAGATTCACCAGAAGGGAAAGTAGTGGGGAATGGCTGGGGTTGCTGACAACACAGCAGACAGTAGCAGGGATATCAGAGTATAAGGGCTCTAGTGGGGGAGGCTATGGGAGGGGGCCAACTGGGAAGTGGGTGTATAGTCAAATAAGATGGTTTGGGATGTTCTGTATGA
>NW_008343842.1:1054547-1061004 GCF_000622305.1 Nannospalax galili | reverse complement strand
TATTCAAAAAGATAGAAACTGAGGAAGAACTCCCAAATTCCTTCTATGAAGCCAGCATCACTCTAATACCCAAACCGGGTAAAGACACAACAACAACAAAAAAACTATCAATCCATATCCTTAATGAACATAGATGCAAAACTTCTCAACAAAATACTTGCAGACACACTTAAAGCTGTAATGAAATGCTTATTCTAATCATGTAGTTATTAAAAATTTTTTAAAAATGATTTTAAAAAAAGATTTTAGGGTTACCTCTTCAGAGGGGGGAATGTTGGAGGGGTAGGAGTGGGCATGGATTTGATCAAAATACCTTATATACATGTATGAAATTCTCAATAAAGTTTTTGTAAAAGTTAAAATAAGAATAATAAATAAAAATAATTTTTTTAATGTGTATGAGTGTATTGCCTGCACTTATGAGTGCACCCGTGTTGTGCATTGCCGTGGAGGTCAGAAGAGGGCTTTGGATTCCCCTGGCACTGGAGTTAAGGACGGTTCGTAGCCGCCATGTGGGTGCTGGGAATTGAACCCAGGTCCTCTGCAAGAGCAGTCAGTGCTCTTAACTGCTGAGCTGCTGAGTCATCTCTCCAGCCCCCGATTCTCTATTTTTTTTGAATCTCTAATTTTTAAAGAGATAGGATTTTATTTGGGGTCTGACAAGGTAGAAACATACCCTACCAACATACAGTGAGTTCCTCTTCAAAGGAAGCTACAATAAAGCACAGATTCAAGGCTCTCATGAGCTTATCTATGATCTTGGCAGGAGAGCAGCAGAAACCAGAGGGCATGGGAAGGAAAGAAGAGGAGTGAATCACCTGGAAGGGAAAAGCCACGGCATCTTAAACATTAAGACCAGGGATGGGTTGCACAGTGACCCAGCTCAGCAATGCCTAAAACACAGCCAAACCATAAACAAAAGAAGACGGCAAATCCAGAATTCAAAATATTCTTGATTCTTGTCAGTCAGCCAGTTCCAATCTGGAATCTCACCTTTTTCAGTGCTAGTTCAACATTTCAGTCTTGTTTAAAATTATAGACCAGAACTTTCTTGAGGGTAATTTGCCTAAGCCAAGCAAATCTGGACTGACACTCCTGTGAAGAGAAGATAGTCCCACAATTGCACATACCATTCACAGCAAATCAAAGGCCAACAATGCCTTCACAGCCCCAGAAACTATGAGCATCTGATCAGTATCAGACAGACTTCCTCCCCAGCCTCACCTACCATTTAATATAGAAAAGTCTTTGGCATAAAGGCTTTGCCTGGCTATCAAGAGCGTTTTCCATATTACAAATCTGAATGAACCACTAAAATACTTTCAATTCTTAGCTAGTAGTATAATATTTACAACCCTCTTCCTTTAGTTCACTGGGTTACTATTCTGAATGCTTTTAGAAGTGCAGACCATCTTCTCTGCCACTCAGCCATAAGGCATTCAAAATCAGCTAGTCCTTATCAGAGCTGATTAAGAGGAATTAATGGAATAAGGAAATATCTAAGTATATATGCAAAAATATAATTGTAATACTTACCTATTAGCCCCTTCTCCAGAGTGAAGGTTTTGTTTGTAAACATGCATTCAAAAGCCACAATGTGGAAAATCTTGTTCACTGTGTTGTGAGTACCAACTACTCGGATATACCTAAGGGTAAAGAGAAAGCACAGCTGTTGAAAACGAGCCCTACCACGTTATTTAAACATACACTATACCAGGACATGGACTAAAGGAGACCTTGGAAGTTCTGAGGACATCTTAACTTCAGCCCCTGTGTCTACTCCTACACTAGCTACAAGTGTGCATAGCAAAATCATGGCAATGCCACTCACTTCCCAGAGAACTAGATGAAACTTGGATGTGATTTACCTAAAATCACTCCAGGCACTATTTAATTCTACCCTTTTATGTCAGAACAAGTATATGTTCAGGAGGCACTGACACTGGAGAATAACAAACACCTTGCCTTATGGTTAGGAGTGCGTCTGGGGGCACATGTGCAAAAGTAAAGGCAAAATCAAATGCTTTCCAGCTCAATGAGAGATTTCCTCCATTGCAGATAAATGAATGACATTAATACTGTTTCCCCATCCAAAAGGAAAAGTGCACATAAACTACTGAAATCCACTTTGAATGTCTTAGATTTTAGTATTATTCTTAATACCTCACAAGGAAGTTAAGCCTGTATACTCATGCCTACCCCGACCTGATTGCTGGGGAGCCTTCTCCTGAGCAGAGGAAGAGATCTGCAGAGGACCAGACTTCTCTGCAGCTTCCCTCTGGGCCCCACAGCTCTGGCACCTGTATGCGGTACGGAGTTTCACCAGACAGGTCTAGAGTGTCTTGGCCTGTTCATCCTGTCCATCCCCCTGGAGGCTTCATCTTGGACAAACAAGCATTAACCTTGGAGCAACTTGCTCCCTTGGCTCCCCAGAGGGACTGACAGTTCACAGGTTAATGAAGATACAAACTCACTCCTGAGTGTCACACAGTTCCACAGGTATGTGCTGTATGCTATCTTGCTAGAATTCAAAGGAAGAACCATGAAAAATCACTAGATTAACTGATGATGCTCTTCCAAATTATGAACTGTGCACTCTGAGGGATGGGGGCATATGAAGCAAAGAGATTTCAATTAGGAAATGACAGACTGGGAAAGGTTTTACTAATACCTTCTCTCTGTGTATAGAACCTTCGATTTAGCTTTACTTTTGAGTTAATCACTGTTGACTAATTCGGTAACTTCCTTGCATTTCTCATCACTCTGAATTAACTGTGTAATATAAAAGACAATTTGAAAAATTCACATTCAGGAGTCTATATCTAGGGCTTTGCATCATGGTCTTCCTTCTTGTTTCTTCCTGTTCCTCATACACTCCCTGTGCACCTCATCAGCCATCTGCTCCTTGACATGAGGTGATCGCTTATCTTCATACCTAATAACGGGATATCCCGGACAAGCTGGTCTCAGTGCTCAGGTTCACTGCAGGGAGATGCTGTTTTTCCCATGATGGCCTGAGCAACTGCTTCTCTTACAGGAGCCCTGTGGGTTAAAGGTCATCCTGCTTCCTCAGCCTCAGTACAGAAACAAAGGCCTGAGTTTACTGGCTTTGGGTTCTAAATGGACTACGTAGTGTAGCATAGATTGTGCTGTGTTTTACTACTGGCAGTGACAATCTCTCTGGTGCTCTCTGGAAGGGAAGGGGTGTACTAAACCTGGCATTTTGGCCTGAATCTAACTTTGTTCATTTCCTTTAACCACAGGAACTCAACCAGCATAGCACTTTGAACCGCACATGGCTGTGGCAGCCAGAGTGCCGCTGTCTGCAACCTTAGAAGGAACTCGGTTTGGTGGAATCTGATCAGATCATTTTCCCATTCTCAAGGTCAAGTTTCTATCAAAGGAGAGTCAATTCTCCCTCTTGCACAGTACAAAGCCAGGAAGTGACTAACAGGGCCTTTCTCCTCGGCAGTATGGAAGGTTACAAGCCGCATTGCCAGAAGCAGACACTGTAAAGGCCCCGCCTCCCCTTTTTAAAACACAGAATCAAGCTTTCCAAGTTTATTTAATAGTCATTTCCCAAGTGTTACCCTGATGTAAATGTCAGGAATAGGCAAAATTCCCCCTTGCCCCACAGTCATAAGCAGCTGAGGATAAAAAGTTGTAATGGACATGTAATGTAATGTAACATGTAAACATGTTAGAGTTTTAATGATGTTTGTGATAATAAACAAAATAATGTAATATGGTAGGAAGAGCGGAGAAATGCCTCCATACAGAGTCCTAGTAAATGAAGACGTCTCTGCTGCATGATCCTGAGCTCAATTAGCACTTCATGCTGCACACTGCACTTCCGGGAGCAGGTTATATGTAATACTCATAGGAAGCCTCACCCCAGTGCTTTCCAAGTCTGTAAAAGTATAGCATGACTTCGGGGCTGGAGAAATGGCTCAGCGGTTAAGAGCACGGACTGCTCTTACAGAGGACCCAGGTTGGAATCCCAGCATCCACAGGGCAGCTACAAACTGTCCTTACCTCCAGTTCCAGGGGAATCCGAAGCCCTCTTCTGACCACTGTGGCATTGCATGACACAGCTGCACTCACATACATGCAGGCAATACACTCATACACATAAAATAAAAAAAAATTTTTTTAAAGTATAGCATGACTTTAAAAAATGATTTGAAGTCCTTACCCAAGCCCACATTTTAAAAGACATTTAACGCCAAAAGAAAGATGCCATGCTCCTCAAGCAAGAGCCTCTAAATATCTGGGACTTTCTCTGACACTGAAGATCGAGAGTAGACGCTACATACTATTTTCAACAAACGGCCTAGCTTCCATCACTGGTGGTGGCAGCCTGAAGCTCTACACTAAGAATTCAGAGGTATTCTGCTCAGGAACCCTGAGTAATGGCTGAGGGGACATACAAGCACCTTCCCTGATCATGAGCACATTTCCTTATTGGAACTCACAACAGAGTACCCCAAAGGTGAATGAGAAGTTATTACTACCCAAAGTACCCAAGAGACAGGCTGGAGCAGAGTCCCCGGTTTCCTTTTTTCTTTTTTTAAACTTTCTTTGAAAAGCAAAACAAAATGATCTTAACACCTAAGCAGGAGAAGTAAATGTCATTTTTCTGTCACAGGAAATCCTGGATAGCCAATAGGTAAGGCTTCAGATTTCTTCCTTTTCCTTTTTGGCACCAGGTTAAGTGAGTGTGACTATGCACTAGAGTGATGGTGTCCTGCCTTCCTGTGTTAGCTGTCCTCAAGTGCTGACAGAGCCTGGATCTTGAACACAGTTCAAAACAAGATGTTTCAATAACAAAGCTCCTCAAAGCTAAGAGACTTAGGTGAAAGGGATTCTGCCTTCTTTAACGCAACAAGCCGCTGAGGACGGCAGGCTGAGACCCGAAGGCACCATAGAGTTCTGAACAATGTGGGTTTCAGAGCAGTCCTGCCTCCATGTAATAAGTCCTGTGCACCCTGGAGGAAAAGGAGTGTTTTAAAAGCTTTTTGAGTCTTAGTTTCCTCTACTAAGAAAAGTCACAAGGGGGCTGGAGAGCTGGATCAGCAGTTAAGAGCACTGGCTGCTCTTCCAGATGACCTGGGTTCAATTCCCAGCACCCACATGGCAGCTAACAATCAGGCCTAACTCCAGTTCCAAGGGAATCTGATGCCCTCTTCTGACCTCCACAAGTACTGCACTACACAGGTGCATTTACATACATGCAGGCAAAACACTCATATACATGAAATAAAGATAAACAATTTTTTAAAAAGGTCAGTGTTATCCTCAGAAGGCACTGGTTTTCAAACCAAAATACCAATGCCAGGAACAAGGTAGCTCCCTATGAGTTGGTGGCCAGGTAGCTCCTAAAGGCTTCCCAGATGATATAGGCTATTGCCATTGCTCTTGGCTGTCCACCATAGCTGGACAGTAAGACTCTATTGCTGAAGATATTACCTACTCTCAATACAGGACTCAGAAAAACCAGGCTGAGACTGAACTGGCAGCTTCCTCTCTCCTGGCTAACATTCACAGTGCTGAAGGTGTTGTGTAAGCTGTTGGGAAAGAAATCATCAGTGATCATATCCAGCTGTAGACCCTTCATGCTACAATACTGAACTGCCTCCCAAGATATGTCCATTGGTGTAACAGTGACATGGATGTTCTGGAAATAACCAGTCACTTCTTGATCAGAAGTGGTACCCATTCCACAGGAGGGAACAGATGCCTGGCACTGTAGTACTGCTCAAAATCCTAAGGCTAAGGAGGGGGGTCACAGGACATACGGGGGAATCTACTATTGATGTTCTGTCAAATGGACATGTAGTTAAAATGCATTCCAAATATTTATACTCATCCCTATGTAGCACTCAGCCTTGGCCAGAGAAGTCTCTTTAGGCAGTGGGTGATGGTCAGAGTGAGGACCTGTAACTAGTCAAAATGTTAGAAGTAAGTGTATGCTGAGTGTTTGGTCCCAAATGGGACAAATATGTCACCCCCTCTGAGGCTCAGGGAACATCACCAAGGAGGGAGGAGAAGCACCGTGGGAATCAAAGGATGGGGAGAAGTGCAGCGGGGTGCTATTTTCTCGATACAAAATGGTTGTTGTAATGATGACACAAAGAGGTTGTGACTGCCTGCACAAGGCTTGAAAACAAAAGAAAAAAAGGAGGGAGGGAGGGAGATAGGAAGGAAGGTAAGGAAAAGGAAGTAAGAGTGGGGAGGAAGCTGGGAAGAAGCTGGTTAACCAAGATGCCAGGGGGATAGAAGGGTCGTTAAGAAGGGTAAATGCAATCACAGTGCACTGTGCACAAGTAGGATACTGTCAATTCTCAAAACTAAATGAATTAAAAAGTTTGCCACAGAAAGGTCAACAAGAGAAATTTTACAGGGTATTTAGATGAGTTAAAAATGTAAAAGTGGGGCTAGAGAGATGTCTCAGTGG
>NW_008343842.1:1040368-1054366 GCF_000622305.1 Nannospalax galili | reverse complement strand
CATAATTAAGTAGGAACCACATACCAGGACATGGGAAATAGCATTGTACCAAAGCCACGAGGTCCATGGTTGCCTGAGTCCAGCATATGTATGGGCATGAATAATAAAATGCCTTTTTTAATGTTTCCCAGTGTAAGGATGTAGTGACCAGGTTCAAAATAAGATTTTCATTCCTCTGAGTTCCAACTCTACAAATTTCACTAACTAGCCACAGGCTAGCTATGGGACAAATCATGGAATAGTCAGTTATCAAAGATTTATGGCATTGCATCCATGGGCTGGGTACCAGGACAGAAGCTGGTGTAGATGTGGTCCCATCCTGAAGAGGCTTTTAGTTCCCTGGGAATGACAGTAGAAGAAACAAATACCAAGATGGAAATGGAAGGTAAGTTTGCTGGTGGTCTGTGCCAGAAGAAGATTGTATGTTCTGTCCATTGGGGTGGGGCCAGGGGATAGGGATCACAAAGTCTTTCAGAGGAGGTAGCATGGAAGAGGGGCTCTAGGATAGGCAGGACATTAAGTAGCAGAGGAAGAGGAGTGGGTGGCAGACAAAGTGACAGGATGAGCAGAAGCATAGATGGGCACAAAGAAGCATCATGTTTGGGGCAGCAGGTAGGCAGCTGGTCTCCACGTGGCTAGACACAGTGGAAGCAGGTGGCAGAGGTTTCACTGGGTGCAAGGATATCGGGGATGTTGGGGACTTATTAAGGAGAATCTGGAACAACTCCACTTTGTTCTTTATACTGGAGGCATAGGGGTTTGTTTTGAGCAAGGGAAAAATAAAACAAGTGTGTTTTAGATAACTGATGGTGGGGCTGGATAGATGGCTCAGCTGTTAAGAGCACTGGCTACTCTTGCAAAGGACCCAGGTTTGATTCTCAGCACCGGCACGGTAGCTAACAACTGTCTGAAATTCCAGTTCCGGGATCTGATGCCATCTTCTGACCTGGGAGGGCACTGCATCACAGATGCACTATAATGCATGCAGGCAATACAGTTATACATATAAATTAAAAATAATAAATAAAATATTTTAAAAAATAATTTAAAAGTACCAAAGGCTCCTGGCTCTATGGTATTTCCTGCTTTGACCACCTAGTTTTGAAAACCAAAAAATGTTCTTGGCCTGCCTAAGTACATGAGAAAGCAAAAGAATCATTAGTCCACACAGGAGCTTAACATGTAAAGTCTCCACCCACTTTTCCAAGCTTCCCTCTTGGTAGAGAAAGAAAGAAAGAAAACCAGGGAGGCCCATCAGGGCCCTGTGATGCCCCACCCCCAACCCCATTGAAGGGTTTGTGTGTGTGTAGACCTTGGAAGTTGAGAGTTTTAATTCATTAAGGAGTACCGCATTTCCTCACAGACGCCTAAATATGCTTTGCTTTGGAGCTTTCACAGCATTATCAACCTGTTATGGGAAAATACAAACTCCTTTACTTTACCCTTCCATCATTTCCATCACAATGCCTCCAGAGCAAACTTCTAACACCTAGCAGAGAAAATCAGCAAATTACATTCCCACCTTAAACCCCTATTTTCCTCAGTCTCCAGTTCTGGTAGATTCCAAGCCCACCTGTAGTTAAGAATTAGTCTTTAACCTTTGCCTCAGTTACATACTGTTCTGTTCTGAGCACATTCTATTATAGAATAAAATTAAATTTGTTAAGAAATATTTGAATGGGGTCTGGAGACATGGCTCAGCAGTTAAGAACACTGACTGTTCTTGCAGAAGACCCAGGTTTGAATCCCAGCACCCACATGGCAGCTAACAACTATCCATAACTCCAGTTCCAGGGGATCCGACAGCCTCTTCTGTCCTCCAAGGGCATTGCACAACACAGGACCACTTACCTACATGCAGGCAATACACACATACACATAAAATAAAAATAATAATTTTAAAGATACTTAAAAAATAAATATTTAAATGAGCTCTTGAGGGATCAACTAAACCTAAAATCCTTTGGAGTTCTAATCTTTAGTGAACAACGTTTACTCTTAAATTGAAGTTTACACTACTGAGTCAAACAAAGAATATTAAAAGTTAGAGTTCAGAGTTCAGGTAAAAGTGGTATGCAAAAAGGGATCCTTAACACCTGGGATCTTCCTCCAAGGGCCTCTGAGGAAAAGAGCTGCTCTTTGCCATGGGTGTCATTTGCCATGAACTTGAACTACAGCTCTGACTACACATCTGGGGTAACCTGGGGTTCAGATTTCCCATTCCCAAGGTTTTCTATTTGATCATTCCTTTCTTCCTACCAAGAACGTACATAAATAATTTTCTAGCTCAAAAAAGCAGGTGAATTCTTCCGATTCCCGGTCATATGTGGGGTTTTGTTTTTTTTTTTTTTTTTTCCTGTAATTCAGGGTAATAGCATACAATCAAACCATAGATTGGGTGGGGGTGCAGGCCTAGGTCTTGTTGGGAAGGCAGCTGGTGGAACACAGTTTGCCGCCAGAATGACAAAAAGCTTCTAGAAAAAGCATGTTGCAACAGAAAAGATTTGTAAGTTGCAGAAAGCCTTCCCTCTGGCTGATCTGTGGAGCTATAGATTCTCTTCTAGGGACTGGCAAAGGCCCCTGCAACACTGGCTGACTTGGAGAGGGAGAATTATGGAAAGGTTAAACACTGTGCAGTTGGCTTAAGCAGAGGCTACCGGCTCAGAGAGCAGACAGGTCGTGCCCTGGTCTAGCCATTGGTCCTGCAGAGGGGACAACCATGTTTCAGCTTCTGCTACTCAACCTGAAGGGCAACCAAAACAAGAAGTCATCTAGTTTCCCAGAGAAAATTGATGCTGTAGAAAACCCAAGGAGAAGTTCAAGGAGGGTACAGGATGGGTAGAAATAATTACAAATACATCACAACCCAGGGCTACCAAAACAGAAAGCCATCCCAACACCAGACCTATGTGACTTTTATAATGGGGGGGGGAACACAAGTAAATTTTGAACAATAGATTTTTTTCCTGGGGCTGGAGAGATGGCTCAGCAGTTAAGAACACTGGTTGTTCTTGCAGAAGACCTGGCTTCGAATCCCAGCACCCACATGGCAGCTAACAACTGTCCGTAACTCCAGTCCCAGGGGATCCGACAGCCTCTTCTGACCTCTGCGGGCACTGCACTACACAGGTGCACTTACCTACATGCAGGCAATATACACATATACATAAAATATAATATAAAATAAATAAATAAAATTAGATTTTTTTCCTGTCTCCCAAATATTCAGGGCCTAAAATTTGTTATAATGTGCCTTCAACTTACAAATTTGTATTTAGAATTACTATCACAAAAACTAATTACATTATTTATATAAATCATAAAATTATATTAGCTGCAAAATATATTTAGTTCATTTAAATTTTCTGCTTTCACATTTAAGCCCTTAAAGGTATCCTCAGTAAATTTGTCATTAGCTAGGATCCACCTACTAGGTATAAGAAATTACGCTAAGCCCTGTGAGAGCTGGAAAGATGGGAAATAAATGTTACCTGGAGACATTTACAGTAAGCTGGCAGGCAGGACAAAACACATCACCTGTGGGACTTGGGGCAGAGAGTCCCAAGGAAGACTTCACAAAGCGGTAGACATGAAATGTGGGGTAAGGGCTTTATTCGTCTTAGGCTCTGCATGGTGGCAGCAGTAGAGGAAAGGACAGAGAGCCTATTCACATACACAGCAGTTTAATCTTAAAACACAGACTCGATAGCCTGAACTTTCAAAGTCCTCCCTGAGAACACTCTATGCTTGCTTCGAAGACCAAAATCAAACAGACATGGTCAGAGGAGAAGGGTTCCTTCTTTGCTTACCCTAGTGATCAACAGCCTAGGCCAATGAACTTAACTCAACACTTGCTATGTGCCAGCTAAAGAAACTGGTGCCCAGTCTGGGATACAGGATTGAGTAATGCAGAGAAAAATCCCACCAATGGAGCTTACACTTGAAGCCAAGAAATAAACAATACGTTATATATATAAAGCCACCCAAATAATTATCCACTGTTTAAGAGGTGAACAATTT
Organism: Nannospalax galili; assembly: GCF_000622305.1. Lineage (NCBI taxonomy): Eukaryota > Metazoa > Chordata > Mammalia > Rodentia > Spalacidae > Nannospalax > Nannospalax galili. Next base: position 1,050,346 of record NW_008343842.1, on the reverse strand, counting down.
ATCACAGAACCTCATCAACAAACACATTAAACAGTTATAAAACCTTTACCTGGCAGAATGAAAACTGGGTCAAATGGGAGGGCACAACCAGCTCTGTTTAAGAACATGGCTATAACATAAACAGGTCTGAGGTGTGGACACAATAATCTATTATAGATATTTAGTAGGACAAAGTTAAAGATCTATTTAGTAGCTTCTTAGGGTCTGGAAAGAGGAACTGGGCTGAATTTTATGGGAAGAAACACAGATTTCATGGTTTCATTTTCTTTTTTCAGATGGCAATATTCAAAGGATTTAAAAAAGGAAATAGGGATGGAGTGTATAAAATGAAGAACAAATATGGGAAACAAGTAGAGAAGGAAGGAAAGGGGAGGGAGAGAGGGAGGGGTGTAGGGGAAACGCATGGGTAACTCAGTCCCTTCTGTCTCAGTTACATGCTAATGCGAACAAATTCCTATATATGAATACTGTTAACCGATTTTATTACCCAATAAAACATTTGAAACTAACACAAAGTATATTTTAAGAAGCAGAACTAAATTATCAAAAGTTCAGCATTTGCATTTTTTCATTAACTTTTCCCCTAGCTCAAGGTGCTGGGGGCAGGGAAAGAGAATTCCACTAGTTTTATCTTTGAAATGGTTGAGTCATCTTTCTGGTGTCACCCAATGGCTGTGCCTTCCACGAATGTAGACAAATGAGTCTAATGGAAGTGTGTGCTGAAGAAAAAGCAGGAGAAAATTAAATTTCTTAGTTTGCCTAAGAATCTGCAAGAACTCACTGGATGACTGTGACTTGAACACTCCTGTACGGGAATCATGAATCACAGTGGGCAAAAAAGTTTCTCTTTCCTTTAACCTAGGACTAAGGTGGACAAAGGCCAGGTACTACAACAAAAATTTAAGGACTGGAGGAAGCACTTTTCTTTTAGAACAGATGATTAAACAAAGAAGAAAAGTTAACAGGAAGAGAAGGAATCTACCTGGGGTCATGGATGTGATCACAATACATTATAGGCATGCATGAAAAGTCACAATGATTGGGCAGAGAGGATCCTGGCTATAACACCAGCACTCAGGAGATGAGAGAAGATGACTGCTATGAGTTCAAGACTAGCCTGGGCTACAGAGTGAGACCCTGTCTCAAAAACAAAGAAACAACAACAGAAAGAAGGAATTTCACCAAACCCATTAGTCTGTACCATTAATGAATGGCAATTTAGAAAAGCTTAGAAAAGAAAAGAATTTGCCTCTCCAAAGAAATATCTAAGATCCCTCAGAATCAAAACACTAGACGCCCTAAGAAGTAAGACAGTAATTACCCAAGATGGTCTGAAAGGTGTCAAAACTTAAGACAGTGACAGAGCCCAGGGAGTGAGACGATCACCCATCTCTACTCCACGCTGCTGAGTACTGAGCACTGGAGTCAAGTCAAAGTCAACAACTCTGAACATAGTACACGTACAGCCTTCTCAGAGAAAGCCCGCAACCTCACACAACCAACTGTAACACATATCAGCTATATCACCATATATATTTACATTTAAATACAGCATTACATCTACTGGAAACAGGCGCATCTTCAAACTGGAGGCTTCTGGTAGTGTGTAAAGAAATCTGTGTTCCAGGCAACAGCTCCTCAGAGTACTGAACGAAAAGTATTTAAGGGAAAAGCACCTCAGAAGTCCCACATATGCCATCTAACATGCCTGGGGTGATCGATGCTCACAATTTCATGGACCTCCCGTTTGTCCTTGGGAATTCTGAACGTCTGTTTAGAGAGTGGACTGGGAGGGGAGGAAGAAAGAGGAAGCAAGCCAGAGATTCACTTGGCATGTAATTCAAATTATCAGTCTAGTTATGTCCAACAGGGGTTGCAACAAGAGGCAGAATAGTACAATAAGTAAAACCAGAACTAAAGAAAATAAGACTGCTCACCACCAACGGACAGGAAATGCAACAGTAACAGGAGAAAGACACACAAATACCAGTGCTGTGGTCCTGGGTGCCAACATGAACATGGGATTGCTAAGGCTTAAGTGTGAGACCCATTTTTGCCTCAGAAGTCTGTACTTCAGTGTCCAAATAGTGTAACGGATTTTTGTACTAATTTCAATACACTGGTGTTAAGAGACTTCCTGCTAAAAACTGTGTTTTAGAACTTGAAGACAAGCAGAACAGAAACGGGAAGTTGTTCCAAGTGGCACTGTTTGGTGGGCTTTAGGGCTTCTTGTAGTAGAAGCTAAGTGGACACAAGTTAGACTCAAACCTGTCAATCTTCCCATGTAAAAGACCTTTCCTTCCTCACACACCTGTGCTACTGGCATACTATGCACTGCTGAAGTTCAATTTGAAACCTGTCCACAATCTATATCTCTGATGGATTAGCAAGTAGGTAGGAGGTAGATTTTGTTTTGTTTTGTTTTTCTTTTTCCAAAGATTCTGGAGAGTTCAACCATTCATGACCCAGACTCCTAGTACACAGAGTGGTCAGAAAGAAAATGACAACCCTACACTTCTCTCAGAAATTTAAGTAATGCCCACAGAAAGTAACATAAATGCTTTCTGAGAGGATTTTTTTTTAATTAACAGAAGATTCTATTATATTACCAATAGTCATGGCTACCACTGTAGTCCCTCGGCCTCTTCATTAAAACAAAACAAAGCTGGCTTAACTGTTTTCTTCTCTTATGTTTAAAAAATTATGTTACACATGCACAGAGCTTAAAAAGTCAAATGGCCTATAAGGCTTACTATGAAAAATCTCCTTCTTCCCCTCCCCAGAGGTAACCACTATTACCTGTTTTTAATTCATTATTTTAGGATTTATCTCACATCTATAATTAACAAGCTCTTTTGCTATTTCTTGATCTTCTGGTTTTAGGCTTTATCGACCACTACTACTATGGAAGACAAGGATTTTAGCTTTCCCTCTCCACCTGCAACACTTTCCATCTCCCAACTTACACTGTAACTTTGGCTGGATCAATAGCCACTGTTTATATTATGATTATGTAAATATTATTCACATTTAATTCTTGCAGAATTTTTTCCTAGTTAGAAGTGGCATTAGGGTTGCTTTGTTTTCAAAGAGTCTCACTCTGTAGCCCAGGCTGGTCTGAAACTTGTAGAGATCTTCCTGTTTCAACCTCCCAATACTGGGATTACAGGCATGTGCCAGTGTCTTGCTCGAGGGATTTTTTTTTTTTTTTTTTTTTTTTTTGCTTAAATTTCTTTGCATACCACATATGTTGGATAGATTTAGTGTCAACTTGACACACCTGGATTGAGGGAGCCTTAATTGGGGAATTTCCTCCATTGAACTGGCCTGTGGCCCTGTCTGTGGGGCATCTTCTTGATTGTTATGTGATGTGGGAAGGCCCAGCCCACTGTGGGTGGTGCCACCCCTGGGCAGGTTGTTCTGTATTGTATTGGAAAGCAGGCTGAGCAGGGGCCAGGGGAGCAAGTCAGTAAGCTGCGATCCTCCATGGCCTGTGCTCCAGCTCCTGCCTCCAGGTTCCTGCCCCGAGTTCCTACCTTGGGCTCCCTGATGAACTGTGACCCAGGAGATGTAAGACAAATAAACCCTTTCCTCCCCAAGTTGGTAGTGGTCAGAGTGTTTTGTCACAGCAATGGAGAAACAAACTAAAACACAACACTAATTGCTTCCTTCCTTTAACTCTCCCTCAGTTGAGTATGGTACTCTCAAGAGACTCGGGTACATCAAGTAGATCAGGCAATTTCTTCAGTCTGAAGTTGTCTTCCTAGGCCTCCTGACCAGTCTCAGCCAAGCCCAGCTGAGAGCCTCCAAACCCTAACTGTGGGATGTGCCTTCACTTCTGGTTCAGAGATTGCTTTCATTTCCCTCCTGTATCTCACGCTTTCTTCCTCGTTCTTCTCTGTGATTTTGGTGGAGTATACTTACCAAAAGTTTCCCAAGAAATGGTTGTTGAGAGATGAAAAGTTAAGACTCTGAGCACACCTTTAGCATATTTTTTAAAAAATATCTGATTGTTTAATTGGGAATAGAGTTTTAAATTAGAACATGTTTTCCTTCAGAGCTTTGAGTAGTTTTCTGTTAATACTGCTCAGCTGGTTTTGCTATTGAACTGCGACTATGATATTTGGTTTCTTGCTTTTAAAAAACCATGTCCTGTTCTAGCAGCACAGAGGTTTTTCTCAACTCTGAGTATTCAGAAATTTTTTGATGATATGCTTTGGGGTGGCTCTTGTAATCTGGAAACCTGTTTCAGTTTGAGTAACTTTTCTTGAATTGTTAGTATTAATTTCTTCCTCTAGCCTTTTTTTTTTTTTTTTCTAGTTTTTCTTCATGACACTCAGGTTTTGGATGTCTAAATCCTGACTGCAATTATGCCTTCTCTTATGCCAGCTTTTATTTTTTTTTGTTTATCTTTCTGGGAGAGTTCCTCAACTCCATTATCTAGGCCATCTACTGACTTTCTTTTCCCGCATATATATACATATATATATTAAATTATTTATTTTTATTCTATGTGTATTGTCTGCATGTAGGTAAGTGCATGCATGTTATGCAATGCCTGTGGAAGACAAAACAGGCTGTCAGATCCCCTGGAACTGGAATTAAAGACAGTTGTTAGCTTCCATGTGGGTGCTGGGATTCAAACTTAGGTCTTCTGCAAGAACAATCAGTGTTCTTAACCACTGAGCCATCTCTCTAGCCCCTCTGCATTAATATATTAAATTCTAACTACACTTCACATTCTCTAATTGCTCCTTCTTATGGTATCCTGTTCCTGGTCTAAGATGATGGACCCTAGTCTCTCTAAAGATGGTGATGACTTTAAAGTGCTCATTTCCATATGTGTTTTCCTGCTTGTTTGATCATGTTTCACCAGTTTTCTGATGTCCTATTTTCATGAAGACTATGAGGAAGGGAACTAGAGAAATAACAGGAAATTTGGGGATACAGAGAGACTTAGGGGCTTTCAGCTTCACTTTAGGGTTATCTAATAGGTCATGAGGACAATTCTACTTTTGGATTCCCTCTTGGGCTGGTTGGATTATCTAGGAAGAAGTTTCTAAGCCACTGCCTGGAAGATAAGGACCTGACTGCTAGTGTTCTAGAAGCAAAGTGACCAGATGGGGTGAGAATGGGGAGGGGGAGTGTTACTGATTGCTGCAAGAGTCTGAGCATGTGACCAATTTAATCCTCCTTCTCAACTGGGCATGAGTATAACTTTTCTCAGCTGGGCATGGTATCTCAACCTGGTTTATCATCCCTTTATTTCATCGTCATCAGATAAGTTTCCAGTTCTCCACCAAGGCTGGGGAGAACTAGTTAAGGTCTACACAGCAGGGGAGGGGAGCTAGAGCTCCTATTTGTTTCACAAGCATATGGTCAGCTAATCCTCCATCTTAGCCATCTCCTGCTCCACTGACCTATCACCACTGTGCACGTGCCTGGTGCCTGGTGAGGACTGAGCAGCTTAGGACTCCATTTTCTGAAACCTGAAAAATCATTAATCACATGTTCATCTGCTTTATGGCTTCCTTTTTCCATTTCTCTTATATTCATGGGTTTATGACTAAAACAAAATTCCTTTGCTATTGTTTTGCTAGGGATTTTATTCTGAGGGGTGTGAGAACTGAAGTGTGTTCATCCTGCTACCATCACCTGAAGGCTTCAGCAGTTTAAATGAGGGTGTGCCCATCTCTCAATAGCCCAGTAAAGACAAGGGTCAAGAAAGGATTTCTGCTGGCCTTACTGAGTCTGAGAACTCAGGCCTTCCCAGCTGTTGTGGTCACAACTGTCTGGTATACTTAGGACCATAATAACCGTTTCTCTCCATGGCCATCTCCACTTTAGCCTGAGGGCTACAACTCTATTCCTTTTTGTCTCAAAAATAACGTGTCATCTTGTAACTATTCCTCCAGCCCGACCCCTCCCACCAGGCCCTCAAATGCTTGCCTCAGTCTACCTAGTGATTCCATCTTCTGGGCTGCTTTTCCACTAATTAAATGTCCAAACAAGGATACGTTCAAACAATCCTTATAGACTATCACCATCCTGCAGAAAGATTCAAATGGTCTAGTTTTGTAAGCTGCAGGTTCTCTCCCCACAAGAGAAAGGGGGCTGTGTTAATTCCTACTGAGTAAAAATAAAGTAATTCAGCTCATCCTCATACTGAAACAGCTGCACAGAGGGCCCTGGCTGCTCTGTTTATCTTGATAACGGTTGGAAAAACACCATCTCCTCCCCTTCCCGCTCTCCAGCACAATCACCAGCTCCACATGCAGATGGAGTGATTTCAACCCTCTGGAGCAGAGATGGCTTGTCTGGAGTTCTTCCTGCACATTTGCCCTGTACCCTTCCTTTGCTGCTGTTGCTTCAGATAACAGCTGCTGCAGGGGACCTGAGAGATTCAGCTGTGGGTCCCTGGGAGGCTCCAGAAAGCCCCAGCTCGGGCAGCTGTATCTAAGCAGAGCCATGGGAGGTGAGTGCCAAAGAAGGAGGAAGCACAGTGAATGGCCTCTTTCATCCCTGCAGCTAAGCAGGAGGCAGAGGGCTGGGTGGGCGAAGGCAAACAACAGCAAAAGTCCCAATACGTCTAAGCAGGAGGTGGGGAGTAAGATGGGCGGGGCAGGGGGGGGAGCAGGATGGGAGGGGAAAGGAACTTTCAACAGGGTTCCACTGGCTTTTACTGCTTGTTGCAGGAAGCCCAAGGAACCCTTGAGGCTGGCTGGCTGTTTTCCTGGACCATCTAATGAGTCAGACAGAGGAAGTGAAAGAGGAAGAGGAAGAAAGATTTCCACTGATTTTCACCTTTCTGTTCATCTCAGGAAAGTTCAGTTACATAGGATGGCTTACCATCCTCGTATGCCCAGAACTGATCTTAGCACAAAGTCTCCCATCTCAGGAAACCAAACCCACCCGTCACTAGCCATCATTTCCCCTCTGGGAGCCACTGAAGCCGGACTGCATTTACATTCCACCCAGCACCTTCCTTATCTTGCAGGCCCACTCCTGCCACATGAACACTTTTCAGCCTCTATCACACACAGTCTAACACACAAGGGCATTAAAAGGCCAGTCTGTGCCTGACTTGCTGAAAAATGGGGACTGTGTCATCTGCGCCCCCAGCTTCTTTTCTAGACTCCTGTCAGCAGCCCAAGCCATCTAGCCCACACAGCTAAATCAAAACCATCATGGCAGAAACTGAAAACACAGCCTGTCCTGGTGCCCAGAGAAACAGCACCTCCTTCAATAGCTTCACCACGCTAACACTCAGGTGAAGGAAGCCTGAGAAATCTCTATTACCCAGGCTGGATGATTCTGTGTGGGAATGGCTCTGGCTCGCTCTGCCCTCCCTGTTCTTGCCCGCATCAGGCCACTTCACTGCTTATGAGCAGGGAGGAGGAAGGAGGTTGAGTTCTCCATTTTAAAGCAGGTTTCCCAAGAATGTTCAAGCCATGGGCTCATACACGAGATCCCATCTTTCAAAGATTTTGATAAACACCACAGCCAAATGGTAACACTAGCAATTAACAAGAAAATACACTTGGATGATTATATATTATTCTTTAACTTTCTCATCACCTAAATCAAAAGAGTTCACTATCAGACTGAGTATGAAATATCAATTTCATAGGAACACCTGAAAGATCACTCAGCTCTGGTTTATTTATCTGACTTCTAAGAAGCCTGTTTTCTCATCTGTGTAGGGAAAAATAACAGTATCTAACTTGGGGGGACTTACGGCAATGAGACACACAGCAAATGTTCAATGAATGGGAGGTGGCATGTTGTAAGAACTCAAAAATGTTAACTGAACCTACTTCACACAGTTTATTGAGCATTTTTATTGCACACCTGCCACATGCCGAACACTTTTAGACACTAGATAAGGAAGGAAACATATGAACAAATCAATTCCTGAAAGGCCCATGGTTTCAATGCAAATAGGCAGCTGCAATGTAAATAAATGTTACACAAACTCCACACCAACAAGAATGTGGCACATTGTAATAGCACCCCATCCAGAAAGGGAAGACTGGGAAAGGCTTCCCAGCAGTGGTCCCCGAGTACTGAAAGATGAGGGGGGAGACGATAGCAAAGGTTGGGGAAGGAAAAGCCAGGCAGAAGAATAGCCTGTGCAGAGTCTGGAGCGGTGAGATCCTGAGAGGCCAGGAAGCCTGGGCAGAGTGGCAGAGCTGCAGTCTGGCAGAGGGGGGCTGGAGCAGCCACAATGGAAATACAGGTCTGGCTGTAAGAAGAGCAACAAGCTGGGGGGTAAGGTGAGGGCTAGAGGGAGACAGTAGAGTCAAGAGGGGTTGCTTCAGTTACTAGTAGGCAGAAAGGAGTTGAATGTTTAAATGCTGCAGGGTTAAGAACAGGGACAGAGGTGTGGAGGCTGCTACTTCCTTCCTATGTTATGAGGAGTGGGTTCTGATTTAGACACATCCCTTCTCAGTTTAGTGAGGCACTCCTTGGGTGCCCCCATGGCCTACCCAAGTGTCAAGGGTTTGCATCAGTGATTCTTAAATTCTGCATAAGAATCATTTGGGGAGCTTTAGAAATATACACATGCTATTTTTAGAGAGTGTGATTTAATTGAAATGAGGCAGAGAGTCTAATGTGTAGCTCCGGGTGGAAACCATTAGTCTAAATCATAATAAGCATGGCACAGTCATACATAAAAAAACACATGCTGCAAAAGCAAAGACTAATTACTCTGGGGTTAATGCTCCTTTGGATTACTGGACTGCTGGACCACCTCTTCAATCTCTCTTCGTTTACTTTTCTGGCACTATCACTAACCACTTCTACCAGATGCACAGTGTCTGAATCTTGGGTCTCTCTGTAAAGTACTTCAGGTGTCTATGTCTCTCACACAGGGCTTCTGCTCCCAGGAATGACTTTTCTTGTTACTCTGAGTAAACCTTAAGAACTTCTATAAAGCTGAGCTTATACGGCACCTGCTTTATACACACTGTCCATGGCCACTTGTTCATCCCCCTCATCAGTGTTCACCTACTTCCTGTAGTTCACCTACCTGTAGTGTGCCTCACATTGTGTAAGAGTTATGTGTTCACTTTCCAGCTTCCTCTGCTGAAAACTCAGGTCCTTTTAAAAGCAGAAACCATTTGTTGTTCAGACACCTTTTCAAAGCACTCAGGACAGTACCTGAATGTATTCAAGCACAAATAATTTTTCTATTGGTTAGAAAGTATGAACCTTAATGCTCAAGGCTTGGTTCAGATCAATCTCAATTAGGCAGAGCATTCCTTATCAAAAATCCGGTTTGTAGGCAGCGATGTAGGGTGGGATAGCATCACCATGTACAGTTGTAGGAGCAGGGCTGAAGAATTTGATGAGTATGGCAGAAGAAAGGAAAACCACCAGCAAAGTTTCTAAGTGACAACCGTCAGCAGGTTGGAGAACTGCTTATAAATACAATAGAATTAAATGACCATGGTGTGATGACAGGGTTGCTCAAATATCACCACTGAAGACAGAAAAGTTCCTTTCTAAAGGATGGTGTTATTGAAATCTGACTTTCACTTACGACACTCTTAGAAATAGGGTGTCCCAGAAATGACAGAAATGAATGATCAAAAAGAAAATGAAGGGATTCCTTGTTTCGCTCCGTGCTACTGGGATTTGAGCCCAGGGTTTTGTTAGGCAAATACTTTACCACTGGCCTATATCCTCAGATCTTGAAGAAAAGAAAAAATTTTAATCCAAAATATCCTGATTATTAAATGAGAAGATGTATACTGTCCATTTCCACAGGTGCCATCAGCATCCACTTTTCAAAATGGTACTGGACTCCAGGGGCTGGGGAGATAGCTCAGTGAGTAAAGTGTTTGCTGTGAGAGCTTGAGGATCTAGGTTTGAATCCCCAGCATCCAGATAAAAGCCGGGCATTGTGCACACACCTATAAATCCAGTACGGGGGGGGGGGGGCGAGGCAACAGGGCAACTCCGTGAAGTGCC
>NW_008343842.1:1031649-1040343 GCF_000622305.1 Nannospalax galili | reverse complement strand
TGCTTGGAGAGTTGGAGAGTGTAGTTTGAAGCCCCCACCACCCAAAAAAAACCCGGGCTTGGGCACCCACCCAAAAACCCCCGGGGGGGGGGGGGGGGGCGCAGAGACGGACAGATTCCTGGAAGCTCAATGGCCAGCCAGTGGCCTCCAAGTTTAGTGAGAGTCTCAGTGTGGGGGAAAAAAAAGTGAAAAACCATGGAGAAAGATCCCCAAGCTGTGCCTATATATACTTCAATTCTATTGGCAAGATTATGGTCATCATGAATACTCTAGGAAAAATAGAAAGGAGGGAGATAAAACTATGTAAACAGACAAGTACAAAAGAAAAGAACAGGAAATGGCTTGAGGGGTGTATTACTAGGAGTAATGGGAAAGATTAAGAAAGTGGTGAAATCGGGTCACATCAGACTTTCTCTCAGTGGGATTTCTACTGCGGCATGAAAGCATCTTCTGGAATAATAATGCTAATTTTAAATGCCCTCTCAATAAAATGTGCAGGTTGCTATAGCTTATTAGGCAGCAATTAAAGCCTCATGAGCTCTGCCACCCATTCCTCAGGTCTGCCACAGTACAGCTGTCACAGGGAATGAGGCCCAGCAGTCCTGGGCACAGCACTCAGGGGTTACACTGGCCAGGTAAAAGATGGAAGGCCCATCATTCAAGTCATTTAAAACTGGACACAACATTAGAGAAAAGACGATGAAGCTGAGTGGGATGAACTAGAGAAACTAATGTAGCATTTAAGAAAATCACATTCATCGGTGCCAAGGGACATTTAGATGACACTGTATTTAAATTTGGGGCTCATTTTGTAGGAACTCAGTGTCGACTGTCCTTGATGTTGGAGCTGACTGTACACACAGCAATACTCTCCTGGAAATATTAAGAGAAGCACCACCAAGCTGACAGGGGAAGTTTAAACGACCAGCTCACAAATGATTTCCTTTGCTTCCTTTGGCTCAGTGATGATGATGTCACCATGCATCTGTGGGCTGTCATTTTATATGGACATAAAAACAGACAGAAAATACATTAAAGTGATATGTAATTTTCCACGCAAGTACTTTCAGACTAGTAAGAGTTATCCTTTATGATTAAATGGAAATTGGTTATTTGCTTTAAATATTTATGATAAAAGTATTTAGAATTAACACTTAAGCAATTCAATCTATAAGATAAAAAAATAACTGTACTCCTTGGCTGACCTTGGCAGCTTATGTGCTATGGCACGTTACCTAAGTAGGTAATAAATCACACCCCCAAATAAGTCAAATGGGTTTTTGCCTAGTTCTGCTATCAAATTTAGGTAATTTCCTAGGGAAATTCTTTAACCTTATTTTTCAGCTTGTCCAACAGGATCAAATGACAAATACTGACGTATCATAGACTGGAAAAGAAAAAACAACTAAACCAAACAGAATGATGAATAAGGTGACACCCTGTCAAAACCATTCCACAGGTGTTTTGTGTGAGGGGATCATGCCCTGGCATGTCAGAATATTAGGACAGCAGCAACCCCAAAGCACCTTGGGGAGACTGTAAATGACCCAGTGTCCCAAGATATTTTCAGGACTGGGCTAAACTATAGCAGACTTAACACCAAAGCTAATGAATGGTTAGATGGTTCAAAATAACAATCAAAGCAAGTTTAAAAAATATAGTTAAGCCAGGCCCACACCTCTAATCCCGGCACTCAGGAGGCAGAGGCAGATGGATCTTTGTGAGATTGAGGCCAGCCTGGCCTACATAACAGGTTCCAGGCCAGCTGGAGCTACAGGGAGACCCAGTCTCAAACCCATCCCCCACTAAAAAAAAAACTAAACCATCGTTAACATTTATTGAATATCAGTCTCCACGTGGCACTATGCTACCTCATTAAACACTCTTAACTCACAAGGTATAGGCACTAGCATGGGCTTTTCTTTACAGATGAACAAACTTAGGCATAACCATTGTGTCTAACTTGTTCAAGTTTACAAGCTTGGAAGTGGGGAACTATTTTCTGAGCTCAGCCAAGCAGCAAGAAAACAGTTGAGAACATCACAACAGATCTGCTCCACACACGACATGGACGGATGAGTTATAGATGGTGTCTCCATGGAGGCAAGGTTCCACTATGCTGACCTGGCTGTCCTGGAAGCCCCGAGTTCAAGTAATCTTCCTCCCTTGGTCTGCAGAGTAGCTGGGACTGCAGACACAGACTAGCATGCCTGCCTCTTTTTTAAACTTGCATTTGATAGTAAGTTACTGACCATGAACCTTGAGATTAATTAGCAGTTATGAGAACTGAAGTAAAGTAAAAATCTGATATACGACTATGCCATCAATGTCAATCCGTAAGTATCACTGCTGTATGGTCCTGCACGTATGTGAGTGCACCCGTGTCGTGCAATGCTGAGGAGGTGAAGGACAGTTCATAGCCACCATGTGGGTGCTGGGAATCGAACCCGGGTCCTCTGCAAGAGCAGTCAACTGCTCTTAACTGCTGAGCCATCTCTCCAGCCCCAGAAAGATCATTTCTGCATTTGAAAAATGGATGAAGCTGAGTTTGGTGACGCACACCTTTAATCCCAGTACTTGGGAGGCTGGCAGAGGCAGGCAAATCTCTGGTAGAGGCCAGCCTGGTCTACACAGCAAGTTCCAGGCAAGCTGGGGGCTACAGAAGGGCCCTCTCTCAAAACAAACTCTGGATAAAGGACTTAAAATATAGTTAAGAGGTAAGTAGCTGGGACTGCAGACTGCTAATTAATCTCAAGGTTCATGGTCAGCAACTTACTATCAAATGCAAGTTTAAAAAAGAGGCAGGCATGCTAGTTTGTGTCTGCAGTCCCAGCTACTTACCTAGTAGGCATAAAGTCCCAGCACCTCAATCTTCCAATCAATTAACAATGTGGAAGGGAAAACTGCCCACAAATTACATACTGTCTGGTTTTCAGAAAGGTCAGAAGAAAACAACCAAAAACAGGTCTCCATTTCCATGTTAGCTGAGCACTTCTCACCGACAGGAAGCGTGCACGCTGAGTGCACACACTCATTTTTGCTTCTTTATTGGGCTCCCTAGAGCTTTGGGGTGTGAAAATATCTGCTTCATTTTTTTCCCCCACAATTAAAAGAATATGTCTTGGTTCATAAGTAGATAGCTATTATTTGTCAAAATGTAATGAACCTATAAGTTAAATATTTGTGTAACCTACTGAATCTGATTTTCACTTGTCTTGAAAAGGTCATGACTTGCAAAGTAAGCATTCCCCTTGGTGCCTCCATCTTGGCCCAAGCATCTCCTTGCAATGCCATACAGGTATTCTCCCCAGCTTCTATCAGCTCACTTTCAATGAAGTTGTCTTCCCATGTGAGACTGATTCTGACTGCTACCTAAGTCACCGTGGAACCACTGCATTTCCCAGCACTGGTGATGCAAGTTTGATGAAACTAAAAGCAGGTTTTGAATAAGACTGTCTTCAACATGCCATACAAAACATACATGCATTCTGTGCTTCACTACAGGTTAGAACCAGAGAGTACATGTAGAACAGGCTTGGTCTATCCTACCCAAAGAGAACTACTGGCTTATGAATTAAGACCAAGTGGCAGGCTTAAAGTCAAACGTTTTGGGAATTCCTATACCACTGAAATCTCCTAAATAGTTTTAAGAATATAACTGTGAATGATCCTCTGAGGAAGAGTGGAAAAGAATAGTAAGTGCAATCGTGATCTATCTTACTGGGCCTTCCTGGAAGAATGGAAAAGAGATGACGTGGAGCTTTACGGCTGTTCACAAGGCCAGCAGAATGGCCTTTCCTTCAGATGATATGTGCTGCTTCTGCTAACATTCCTGGATTTTGCTATTGCGATTTTGCTGCCTTTGGTCTTCAGAAGTTAAGGCAAGCACACAAAACATGCTCTCAGCGTCCTGACTGTGGAAGCCTGATAATAGCCCCATTTAACAAGGTAACAAGGCTCCAAGATGAATACAGGTTCAAAGGGCCAAGTAGTTTTCCTTACAAGTGCACAAAGTAGACCCTTACCCTGTGAAAACCCTCACCCACATGTTAAAAATGTGAGCACTTCGGAACAAGAGTTAATGCAGATAAATGGGTTCTGATTTAATGAACCACAGTGGCCCAAACCTGCTGATCTTGCTTTCCCCTTCCCAAACTTGCTGTTCTCAGCTCTGGCCCCAAGGATGGCCAATCATTTACATTAAGATAAAATAATGGAAAGATTAGTAAAATTTGGTTAATTTGTTCATCATTTCTTATTAGTGACTCATCCGAGAAATAAGATTTGAATGTACGTATTACATCACATGGCGGTGGTTGCCTCCTTGAGTCTTCCTGAGGAGAAGCCTCAGCACTTTCTCTGACAGCTACTCCGCAGCAGGGGTGTGCCCCTGCAATGGCAGCTCTCTACCATTAGAAGGAAGAAAAGCTCCTCAAGGACAGAACTGGATCCTCTTTGAGTGATACACAGTTACTCAAAGTTTTCTGGATCTGGTGCCCTGCACAGTGAGGGTTCAAGTATTCAGTGCAGAAAAATCACCAGCCACAGAGGAGGAGAGCCAGAAGCAGCTGGGGGAAGCAGAGTCCTTGGAAACCCTAAGCTCCCAAGCCGTCACTGGGGCTTTATGGGTGAGCACCCATTAACTAGACATGTCTATTAAAGTGCAAGACTGGTTCTAAGATGGCTCCTAACCCTAGACATTCAAAACATTATTATGTACATCATCTTGAAAGAATGCTAGACCATAATGGCCAAAAAGGCACCCTTTCCTGAAAAGCATAATGTTTCCCCTTTATCCTCATACCCTTAGTAAACTCAATTCACTGCATTAAACTTGTGTGTGGGTATGTGTGCTGGTGGTATTGATGCGATAACAGAAAGGGTGTGGTTTGGCAGCACTGCTATCAGCAGTGAAAACCACAGATTTGCTTTAGCCTCAGCTTCTGGAACGGATGGTAAAACAGATGGGAACCCCCGGCTCCTCTTACTCAACATCAATGTTTTGCATTCTCTTCTTTCTTTCCTAGGGACGCTTGGCAAATGATCGACCATTGAGCTACAGCCTCAGCCCCAGACACCTGTTTCCTTTATTTTACTTTCTAAATTACAAACACTCTTTGGCTATTTGTCTCAGGGAAAAGCCACATGGACACAATTTTATCCACAGTCAGAACCTTCCCTGAATTGTGTGGAGTCTGTTCTTGAGCTGCAGGCCACGTGTATCCTGCACTGCAATGTCCAGGCTTGCCTCTGTCTTTTCTCACCCCACTGGCATCTGTACCCTCTTGAGTCCAAACTCCCACCATGAGCACAGGTGTCCACTTCTGATACAGACGTTCACACTAATGGGCCTGTCTGCATGACACCTGACCCTCAGCTTCAACCTCAGCTGTCCACTTCTGGATCCGTCATGCATTCAAACCTGCTCTGACTTCTTACTTAGTCCATAGCATTGTATCTCCACAGTTCACCAAGCCAAAGTCTGGACTTGAGTTCTTCTCGCAGTCACAATGTAAAAGCTCTTGTCTGTCTTTTCAGACTCTCGCAGTCGAGCTGCTGCAATGCCACACCTACCTCTAAGCTTGCCCTCTTTCTTACAGGTCAGGCTTCAGACTTCTGAGAAGACACAGCCTGCCAGTTTCTACCTAAAGTCTTCAATGACCAACTCCCAGGAGACACATACACACACAACACAAATACACATGGTCTTCCAGAAACAGTCCTAGAATCCACACCACTGCCCTTGAGTCTCATTTAGGCTGTCAGCTCCCACTGAAGGATTTCCTAACATCAGACTGTGTAGTTCCCTCTGCAAACCACTCCATGCTCCTGCACTTCCTGCCTGAAACATCTTCCATATCCTCTTTCCTCTTTGCTCTATAAAGTAATTATCTAAGAATGTTTGCAATGCTCATAGAAGGAGAGATTTGGAGAGAATGAGAAAGAGTAACAAGAAATGTTTTAAGCAGAGCGGAAGCTCCTGCTCTCATGCCTTCTTGCTGTTGCTGCTGCTGCTGCTGCTTCCTGACCTGTGCCAGTGGGGTCGATCACTCTACTTCTAAGACTCCTGAGTCAGGAATCAGGGTTCTAGCTTGGTGATTCTTTTTTTAAAGATTTTTACTTATTTTTATTTTCTGTGTATGAGTGTTTTACCTGCATGTATGTGTGTGCACAATGTGTGTGTCTGATGAGTGCAGAGGCCAGAAGAACATAGTTGGATCCTGGAACTGGAGCTAAGGATGGGTGTTAACCACCATGTGGGTGCTGGGAACTGAACTTTGGTCCCTCTGCAAGAGCAGCCAGTGCTCTTAGCTGCTGAGCCAGCTCTCCAGTCCCAGTTTGGAGATTCTCTAAGGAATATAAATTTGAAATGAAGGCAACTATAGCTTGCCGCATATTCTCACTGGAGAAGAGAATGCCAGTCTGCAGGTAAACCTATGGTGAGAGAAAGAAGGTTCAGTCCCAGAAGGACAGCAAAAATCACAACAGCCTGAGACCACATTCCCAGCCCTAGCTAGCTCTCTAATGAGGCAGGAGCTCCTTTCTTCCCTTGGCTCCCTCAGCCCTCCCTGGACCCTGTAATGGTTTGAATGAAAATATCCCCCATAGGCTCCAAGTATTTGAACATTTTGTCCCCAGATGATGGTGCTGTTTGGGGAAGTTTTGGAAGGTATGGCTATCCTGGAGGAAGCACGTCACTGGGGTGGGCTTGGAGAGTTCTTAAGCCGTTCCAGATCTCCAGCTGCTCTCTTGCTTCCTGTGCCTGTGTGATGATGTGAGAGCTTAGCTTCTGCTGCTCCTGCTCCAGCCACTTCCAGCCGCCATGCCTCCCTGCCATGATGGACTGTAATTCCCCTGGAACCGTAAGCTCAAATAAACTCTTCCTTCTATAAATTGCTTGGGTCAGTGTTTCTATCACCGCAACAGAAAAGTAACTAATAGAGACCCCAACTACAAATTTGACTTTCCTCCAGTCTAGCACGTTTCTGCTCCTTGCAACATGAGAGACTTGACTGCGTCTGGGATGGCAGAGTAGCATGAGTGTGGAACCCACATGGCCTTCCTTTATTTCATAGCCACTGTTACTCACTCAACCTGCCTCTTTGAATAGAATAGATTACTTTCTATGTAAATGGGAGGGCAATCATATTAAAAGTCATAAATGTACCTCATTTAAATAAACTACCCAAGCTTCAATGCTCCAAAACACATAAAACAGAATTGAAAACAAATGAATCTTTGCTTTGGGCTTTAAGGCTTATGAATTAACTCAGCTATTAATCAGACTTAGAAAAACACTGCTTCTTTCCCATGGTCATTACTATAGAGTTATTTTAAAGGATCAATAGTGCTCACTAACCTACATGACTTTCTGGTGCTTCTACTCACTAGTTTACCTTAGAACTTATTGCTAATTACTATAGGTTTAAGAGAATCCACATAGAAGTGACAAAAGACATAAATTATTTACAGGGTTATTTATCTGCAATGGACATCCCATCAGATTCAACCTTGCAAGTGTCACAGGCCCAGTTATTTTTAAGTCAGATTGTATTTTATAGGAAATAATAAAGATGCAATAGCAGCACAATAAATTCCCACTAGCAGTAGATCTGCATTTCATTGCAACAAATGTCTCTACTCTATTAAGCAAGTACTGAAATTTGCCCTTAACACACCTAGAGTCAAGAGTTTCCTGGGAGCTGTTTGTAAACTTGCAGGCATCTGAAGCCCAGGGCTGACGTGAGCCACAAAGGTTTTGTTATTTTCTTCCTCCTTCCTTCTGGTTTCCACATGGGAAACAAGACTCGGGTCTGAAATGACTTGCTCTCATCTAAAAGGACCCAGCTCTTAGCATTTATTTTCCTCATCTGAAACACTTTCTCTTCTAGGCTGTGATCCATTTTGCCTCTGTAACAGAACCATGTTTATCATCCAAGACTTATCACATTGCTCTTGCTGACTGACTGAGTGGTCAGCAAAAAACAAGTTGATGAGTCTAGGATTTGAGTACTTGGCAGCTCCTATGGCTTTAATGGCTCTCAGCAGTATTAGTTACTGAAAGAAGACCTGGACAGCCTGGGGCAGTTTGCCATTCTGTGTACTCTGCACAGATAATATCCTTTATTTCACAAGACTTTAGCTTTGGTTCTGTTTCCAAAAGCCAGAAATTTAACCTCTGAAAGTGACCAACAACAGAACAGCAACGACCAAAGTCAGCCTGTTGTGATGGGTGTTAGGTGCACTTAGGACTGCCAGATGATCACTGGCTGGGAGGACTCTGAGAGACTGCAGCCCTCCCCTCCCCAGGATCTCCTCTAGTACAGGACAGTCAGGTCTGCTCTGCCCAGGGGTATGTGTGTGAGACACAGCCATGTGCAGAGGCACAGGGTAAAGGAGATGGATGACTTCTCAAGGTCGCTGCCATTGCCATGACTCATTAATGTAGGGCAGGCTGCTGCCTGAGCTGTGTGTTTTCCTGAAGCAATAGACTCTACTGTCCACCTTCTGTAAATAATAAATCTCACAGCTTTCCGATCTGTCTGTAATCTGTACATCAGCTCACTGAAAATAATGTAAACAAGGTTAGCTCAGAAAATAAAGCATGCACCAACAGTATGCACAGCTGTTCTCCAATGTCTTCAGACTGCTTACCACATCTAACCTATGGCTATTATTGATGAGATCAACACT
>NW_008343842.1:1025583-1031506 GCF_000622305.1 Nannospalax galili | reverse complement strand
AGACAGGGTCTCCCTGTAGCCCCAGCTGTCCTGGAACTCACTATGTAGACCAGGCTGGCCTTGAATCCACAAAGATCCGCCTGCCCCTGCCTCCCAAGTGCTGGGATTAAAGGTGTGTGCCACCATGCCCGGTGAAATCTGTATATCTTTTATTGCTTCAATGTCTATTTCTAATTTCTGAAAAAATGAAAGGAAAATTTATATAAATAATGGGCAACCTAAGTAAGACCCAAAAAGATGATTTTATCCATAGACTAGTAACGTCAACAAATCACACCAGCTCAATATAAAATAAATAGCTGCTCCCCCTGCCTTGCAAATCCCACTGGAACTGCATAGTGTACACAACTGTTGTTTCCTGGATATTCACTGATGTCACATGTGTCATCAATGAAGCAAGTGTCTCTGGAGTCTTCAGTGACAGAATTTTTAGCTATACCTTCAACTTACAACCCCAAATCTAAGGTAATTAAAAATTAAATATCACCAAAATTCCTGGGAGACTATATTGTAGTAAAAACTGCCAGTTTCTCCTCTTCTCATGCAGAGTCATACTTGTTAGTAAAGGACGCTGAGCTTCATCACAGTCTGATATACTAATTCATCACTTCCTCAGGCTATTTCTACAGCTGTGAGTTGGGGTTTTGCTGGTTTGGTAGGGACGGACAGAACCCATTTTCCAAAAATCGAACATATTGCTACAGCAGTTAGAAGAAAATTCTACTCCATCAATCCACAGATGCTCCAAGAAAAAAATAAAACACTTTAAAGTATGACACACAGGATAAAATCCTTTTCATCCATATTTTCAAGAACAACAAATTCATCATTTTCTGTGTTTATTTTCCCATTTCAAAAGTGGACATGTTCTTGGCTTTTTCAGGACCTGGACCACAGCTCACACAACTGATGTGAAAAGGTCCAAAGGCCGTTCAGATTCCCTGGCTCTTCCCTTGGTAGCCTCCACTTATAAGACACTTCTAGTCTTTCTCCTAAGAAACTTCCCAAACCTGATATGGCCTCTTCCATGCCCTGCCAGTGATACACTCAAGGCTCTACCCTCTAATTATAAGGCTCTTATATTTAACGTGAAACAAGTACAGTAAAGAGCTGTCAGATTCCATGAAAACGCTATATTGGGACAGGGGTTTGAAAGCCCTGGATTTGAGCACAGGAAGGGTCTAAGTTGGTCCTCTATTCTATTGTTTCCTTCTGTGTTTTCTCCATTCCCCTTGAGGTTCCTCTGCTGGCTGTGCATGTTTCTCGATGGAGAAGGGCAGAGCCATCATTAGCTCTTCTGCTATGTATGTGGTGACCAGCATCAAGAACACAGTGACTTGTTGAGGACCGTGGTCCTTGATGGCTACTCTCTTCAGGATGCTACAAGGACACTACAGAGCCTCAAGAGATCAAACAGTAAAATATGCTGCCTTGTTCTTTCTAGTGATTCCCTGGATACCCCTGAAAATAATTTAGGATTCAGAAAAGTTCCTCATTAAACTGATCAGTAAATCTACTATAGCTTACATAATTACTAAAACACCATTCATACCAATCTGTTGTTTTAGGGACATATTTTGTGCACTGATTTATTTCTTTGAATTAAACCATAATTTATAAATCTTAAGTTCACTGAATGTAGGAATAATGGTAAAGTCATCTCTATATTTTTCATATTATTAGTACATTGCTTAAACACCAATATATAGTGAGGAAAATGTATTGTTGACAGCTTCTTTTCTAATGAAACATAAACCTGTACTTCAGGAAGCTCTTGCTATTCTTAGTGGTATAAGACGTGTAAACGTAATATTAGGTCAAAATTCAGGGCTGCAGTTAATATCATTAAAAAAGTCAAAGCTACAAAAGGAATATAAAGATATTGAGGCACGCAACATGTAACACTGCTTCCACGGCAAGCATCTAGCTGAAAAATAAAATCCAAACTACAAAGGACAAAAGGGGAAACAATACCAAAAAGCTACACTCTAAAAACTTCAGAGCTAGATTTATTCATACTCAGAAACTCCTGGGTAATTATGTTATTTAAAACTTGAACATAACATTTTAACTTAAACTTTCCTATGAAGAGAACTCTCTCCCTGAAATGTTTCATTTTAGCCTAATCAACAGAATGAATGAGCTAATTAATGAAAATGTTTTCAATTTCAAACAAAGTATTTGAAAAAGAAAGTTCTGCAAGTATTTAGACAGACATCCTCCTCCCCTGTCCACGAACACAGACAACAGAATCAGAGCGAAGTGGAAACTACACATGGAAATGAGCAGGAAATCAATACTTCTCATATGGCCCCGAAAGCGCTGACTGGCCTACGGACACACCCACTGTGTCTTTGAAAAGGGTCACTAGGCTTTTTACCCTGAACAGCGAGCAACAAGGAAAAGGGATTCAGGGTTGGCAGGGACATATTAGTGATCTTTGGAACACAATGTCCAAAACCACAAGGCACCTTCTCTAGAGACTACAACGTAACAGCCATCCCTCTGGGAACTGGAGGAAGAACTGTCTAGTTGTCTTTTATACACTCTTGCCTTTAAGGCAAGAATTCAGATTGAAACACTCAATGTTCCTTCCATCTTTGGAATTCTGAGCTCCTTAATAAAACCAGCATTGAAGGAGAAGTCGGGAGTCAAGATATGCCAGGAATACATTGACGCAAGGAAAGTTGATGAGAAAATGCTGCTGCGTGGCCCATGGGAGCTCTTTCCTAGAATGCAAAGCATGGGCGCCAATGCCAAAACAAAACAGAAATTTGGTCAAAACTGCGTTTAAAAAAACTGTGCTTAGTTGGCTTATCAGAACAACTAATCTATACACCCTGTTCTTTACAGAATAAGATATTTACTGGGCAATCACAAGAGGCATATTATTGTGCCAGGGGCCTGATGTGAAGTTTTCATGTTGAGGTGGAAAGTCTGTGCCTTCACGGTGCTTCCAATCTTGAAGGCAAGTTCAAGTGGAAAGCAATGCTAGTACCACATGCAGAAACCGCAAAGGATGGGAGGTCAGAAGCACCATAGGCCAGGGAGCTGCAGAAGAGAGAATGTCTTCCTCACTGCGATCCTTCACTGCTAACCCCAGAAGGAGGGGTTACCAGGTAGTTGAACTCTTGCACCAATATCAGACCTTTTCTTGCTCAGAGGAATTTAACTGTCTAAATTATTGAACAGACTTCTTCAAGAAGACAAGATCTATGGGAAAGGGCAAGCTGGAAAACAAATCAACCCATGGTTGGCTTACAGGGGGTGAAGTCAGACACACGGCGCATACTGCAACTCCAGTTCTCAAATGGACATAAGTTTTTTATGGAACTGAAAATGTAAATCTTGAACTTGGCTGAAACCTTCCCAAATCAATCAACCTTGAGCCAACAGAAACAAATGAAGTAGGGTAACTGACAGAGGGGTAGGGGGCAGCTGTATCTGCAGCCTTACAGGTCCCATTTCATACGTCCCAAAAGCATACTCAAGACTGAAGATGAAAAGGCCCACTCCAAATTGTCTCTTGCTATTTAATGTGCACTGGAAGCCACGTAAGGAAACTTCCCTATGTGGCATGCCTCATCTTCTAAAGTAGGACATTATACAGAGTGAACAAGGTTAAGGACAGAAATATACATAAGGAAAGGCCCATAGTCTCCGATTTAAGCAGAAAGATTACCAAAAGAAACCATACACAGTTGGGCTAAGAACCAACTAAATATGAAACTATGTTGAACAAATAATGTTTGAAGGGTATCCCAAGGATGAAGAAAACTGTTCTATTTTTGTTGATATTTATTAGTGTTGTAGAAAACAAGGAAGAAGGAAATTAAGGAATGCCAGAATGCTCCTACAATTTGTGTAACAGAACTGTCATATATGGAGGTTCACATATGAAACACAAACATCACAAATGATGAAGGCGTGCACAGAGATAATGTTAAACAAAATGAAAGCTGTAACAAAATGATTCTAAATCCAGAAACAGGAGCTGTGTTAACTCTCTGATAAAAGGAAAATCACTACGTAAATTATTAACCACTAAGAAACCTAACACCCTGCAATGCACATCAAATTTTATTGCAATTGTGTACAAAGAAAACCGGAGACAAGCTGATATATTCTGATATTGCTCATTTACCCAGTCTCTGCACTCTGGGCACTCAATAGCTCTGCATGCTTATTACCTTCTATCTGTCCTTCTTGGAGTGGTTATAATCATAAAAAGCTATCCAGCACCTTGAATGACTGGATAACTAGAATTACAAGGACTGCCATGTGAATATATTGCATGTCATAATTTCCTTTAAGTGCATTATCCCCCTCGGTGGCTTACATGCCTCCTCTTTCTCTGCCTCATGCTATGCCCACTCTCTAGTGGAGATAGGTTCCTAAAGCAAAGTCAGGCTTATTGCAACCAATTTCTCCAGGTGATGGAGGGAGTCTCCAATATTTCATCAGGTTCACTTACATAAACCTACCGTAGTTCTTTTAGAAGCCTCCTATTGTGCTCCAAAAGTACATAAATTTTGAGTTGGAACTGTTATCAGTCATTTTGGGACTGTGCCTACGGACACTGTACATGGTACTGTCCTGTTGCTCTGGAGAAGCTGCATGCTAGGAGTAACTTCACTGCTGACTAATGCATTTTCTCAGAAGAAATCACACATCAGGAACATCAAGAAAGCCACTCTGGCTAGGACCAGCACTTCAGTCAGAAGGACAATAGAATAAAATCATCCTCTCTAATTTAGGGATGAAGGGACCAACATTATTTACCATGGCCCCTTTTAAAAGTATCAGATTAGGGTAAAAAGACCCCAAAGAAAAGTTGCCAGTTTCTTGGCTAAAAGTCAAAATGTCCTTGGGCCTCTTAGCAACAAACTCTATTCCAAAGGCCAAAAAGTCTAAAGTATTTGGGAGCTTTTATTTAACCCTTAAAAGATTTTAGGGTTACTGCTACAGAGGGGGGAATGTTAGAGTAGCAAATAGCCCCATAAAAATAAATAAATAAATAACAAAGTTTATTAAAGTTATCAGAAACCATTAACAGTATGCAACTGTTACAGCTAAGGCCAGAGTACTCTAATATCAAACATGGAAAATAAAGATTTATACTGTGTGATGACTTTCTGTGTCTTAATGTCAATTTCATCTCTGGGCTCACAAATACTAAGTACACGTCTCTGTATATGTGCAAATGCTCATCACAAGCAGAGCTGTATTAGATGTAGCCAGAATTATCCCATTAATGTTTTTTAATCAAGTTGTTTAGGTAATCATATTTACCTAAAATGTTACTTCTCCACATAGTACATTTTAACAGCATTACAAGTATTCCCAATCTGCAGAGTTGAAGTGGACAAATTCCTAGAAAACATCAACTACCAAAACATTGATCCAAGAAGAAAAGAAACAGAACCAGCGTGATGCTATAAAACATTAAATATCTAACCAATAGCTAATAATTTTCTCACACAGCCCAGAAAATTTTAGAAGGACTACCAAATAATTCAAGAAACAGACCATTTAAAAAAATTTTTAATAACTACATGATTAGAAGAAGCATTTCATTACAGCTTTAACATATTCAGTAACACACTCCAGAGCAAGAGTGCATCTCTTTCACAAGTGGCAATAAGTTTCTAGGTTCACAGTTGAATTAATACTGTTATTCAACATTGAACTCAGTATAAGCCCTGTAAGACATAAAATTGAATGAGTTTTTAACCTTTAAAAAAAGGTTTTTTTAAAAAGATCTTTTAAAAAAAGATCTCCATTTCATTTTAGGATATATTGTTCCTTGCAGAAAGACTCATTGTTTTTACTACTAACACTGAGATGTTGGCACGTGCATCTCTAATCTGTATGTATCTGATTATTACTAGTCATAATCGGTTGCACTTGGATCCTTGGCACC